>NW_008604053.1:0-4952 GCF_000691845.1 Merops nubicus | reverse complement strand
GGGGGTTGGATGAGGTGACCTTGGAAGATCCCTTCAACCCAAACCAGTCCATGAGTCTAAACTGCAGACCCACCCCTGCTGGGCTGTCTGGCTCCGTGGCCTCCAAACAGGGGACTTGGAGGGGATGATCTCTTACAAATATCTAAAGGGTGGGGGGCAAGAGGATGGGGCCAGATTCTTCTCAGTGGTGCCCAGCAACAGGAGAAGGGGCAATGGGCACAGACTGGAACCCAGGAGATTCTGTCTGAACAGGAGGAGAAAATTCTTTGGTGTGAGGGTGGCAGAACCTGGAGCAGCTGCCCAGAGAGGCTGTGGAGTCTCCTGTGGAGAGATTCCAAACCCACCTGGATGTGACCCTGGGAAACCTGTCCTCTAGGTGACCCTGCTTTGGCAGTGGGGTTGGACTAAAAGACCTTTAGAGGTCCCTTCCAACCCAAACTATTCTGGGATTGTCTGTTTGGAAGCTGATGCAAGTGTACCTATACCATGCTTGTCAAGGAAATGGGGTCTGTAGGTGCGATTTTGCAAATATAAGGGCCCGTGCTGAGAGCAGGAGCAGAGCCAGCTCCCTGGGCTGAGATGGAGCTGAGCTCCAACCAAGTGTGGCCAGGAAGGTGAGGACAGGGACGTGGGAGCGTGTGGGGAGTGAGGGGTGGTTCTGTCACCAGCAAACCAGCTGGCCAGGGGGCTGTGGGCTGCTGGCAAGTGCCCAGGCTGGTGGGGAGGAGGCTGTGGCCAAGTCAGGTGCTCAGATCCTCCCTCCTGCCTTTGCTAACAAGGTCTTCTCCATCCTTAGCCATCCAAGCAAGCAAAAGGGAGCAGCCAGCAGCCCCTCCAGGTACCACCAACCCTCCTGTGCTGAGGCTCTGACCTGTCCTGGCCCAGCCGTGGCTGAGAGCAGACGTGAGGACCCTCAGCCAGGGCTCCTCAGCTCTGCTGGGATGAGGTTGCCCCACAGAGACACGGGTCCACCAGCCTGGCTGTGGGCTGGGTGCCCCCTCCCACAGACACGCACGGCCTCTCCCTCACCCACCCTCACCATCTTCAAAGCCAAGGGGGACCCAGCAGTGGTACTAAAACCCGGGCAGAGCCTCTGTGCCACGGCTTGGCACGCAGCTCAAAGCCTCAAGGAGCAACATCTGCTTCTGTGGGCTGTGAAACCCTCTCCCTGCTCCCCTCCCTCGCTCGGGGTGCTCCCAGCTGGGAGCAGCGTGGGGCTGCAGCCAGCCTGGGCCACCAGCCACCTAGGCTGCCCCTGGCTGGGCAGCTGCCCTGCCACCGTGCCATGCTGTGCCACCTTTGGCACTGCTCTCCTGAGCCCTCGGATCCAGGGTCTGGCTGCAGTGGGGGGCAAGGGGCTGTGGGGTGATGGAGTCTGGAAGAGAGACCTCTCACAGCTCTGCATAGGAACCCTGGTGAGGTGTCTGCATGCAGGTGTCTTCCAGGAGAGGTAAGAAACCTCAGGGAGGGGATGGGAAAGGCCCAGGGTGGAGGTCTGCAGGGAGAACAGAGGGTGCTGGGCCCCACTCCCCTCTGAGCTGGGGATCCCCAGCCTGTACTGGGGTGCAGGGCAGCAGGATGTGGGGAGTGATGGTCCCAGATTGGGGTTCTCACTGGGAGGACCCATAGGGAGATGCCTACTCCAGTAGCACTGGGAGGACAAGGGGTCCTGTGCCCTGTCCATCCCCACTCCTCCCTCCTGGGGGTGCTGGGCTGGGAGCACTGGTGGGGCTGGGAGCCCCGTCCTGCATCCTCTCTGGTCTGCTGCCTCAGCTGCAACCTGCACCCAGCAGCTCCCCAGGAGGATTGGGGTGCCAGCGTGGCTGTTCCCAGGAAGAGAATCGAGGCAGCTTCCTCCTGGGCTGTCCCCAGTGAGCCCCTGGACGTGGGGCAGTGCCAAGGGGTGCTGTGGTGGCCCCAGCCCACGGCCTGGAGGCCACCACCCGTTGTTTGGGAGCTGAAACCATAGGAGCCCTCACCCGAGGAGCTGGGAGGCTGCAGGTCTGGCCAGCAGCTCAGCTCTGTGCTCTGAAGGCTTTCCCAGCAGGGCTGGTCACCGTTGGCATCATCCTGGGCCCTTCCAGCCCCACGGGCACCGCTGAGGTCGGGAGGGCACGGAGCAAGCCCGGGGAGGAGCCCTGGGAGGAGAGCAGCACGGTGGGGAGAGGCTGGGGGGTCCCCCGTGGAGAGGGGCACCCGGAGCCCCCCTGCCCTGCAGCCAGCCTGGCACCAGGCAAGAGCCAAGCGGGTCCCCCGGGTGGTGCCGGGCAGGGGGGCACCGAGGTCTGACGGGCTAGTGGCAGACCCGAGGCCGTGGTCCAGGAGGGACATCCACTTCTGTGCCCACCTTGGGGCTGTTCCAGCTGGCTGCACTCCATTTCCTTGCTGCCAGAGCCAGGGCTGCTGTGGCTGAGGAGCTCTCGGGGCTTCTCTCTGCGTGAAGCAGCCTCAGATGCCCTCTGGCTGCAGCAAACCATCCCACGCTGGGGATCTCCTGGATGCAGGAGATCTCCTGGGTGGGAGGTGGGGAGCAGCAGGGCTGGCTAGGTCTAGTTGCAAACTGTGTGTGATCATGAGGCAAAGCTCCTTCCACCTCCTACAGGGGGTAAAGCATCTCCAGCTGGAGCACGGGGCTGGGCCTCAGGGTGGGATTTGTGGCCCCTGTGTGTTCCCTCGTGGGGAGGGGAGCACAAACCTGAGCCCCACGATGCTGGTGGGGACCTCCCAAGGCCAGGCTCTCCTCCAAGGGCTCTCAGAGGAGCTGGGGCACACAAGGCTGCGTGCTTTGACTGTGCCCTGCTGCCTCAGATAGCTGCTTGGAGCTCGGGCTCCTCCTCCCTTCTGCTGGTGCCTGGGCTCCCTCCTGTTGTGGTTGGTAATTTGCCTTTCCCAGCAGAGCATCGAGGTCCCATCCAAGCTCCTCGTGGAAATCCCTTTGCCAAGGCCAGGCCAAGCTTGGTCGGCTGCAGTGGATGGCAAGAAAACTCTGCCCTTGTGCTGGAGGTGGGTTCCTCCCTGGGTGACCCTCACCCGAGGGTCTGATCACCTTCAGGCAGTGACAAGAACTCTCCAGCTCCCCAAAGGTGGAAGCTTCCTGAGCACTAGGAAACAGCTCTGTGTTTTGGGGAGAGATGCAGGGAAAGAAGAGAGAAAAGGCTTGGAAGTCTTCAAGAGCAGCTGTCCACTGAAGACAGGTCTCTTCTCCCAAATAACAAGCAATAAGGCCCAAGGAAATGGGGCTTCAGTTGCACCAGGGGAGGTTTGGATTGGATGTTAGATTAGTGGTGGACTCCCCAGCCCTGGAGGGGTTCAAAAAACCTGTAGATGTGGCACTTGGGGACACGGTTTAGTGGTCATGGGCTGGTGGTTGGACTGGGTGACCTCAGAGGTGTTTTCCAACCCTAATGGTTCTGTGAGAAGATCCACTCTGCTGACAGAGCCCCTGAAGTGCTGGGCTTCACTGGGAACCAGCTGGATTCTAACAGAGGCCACCCAACCCACTGCTGGGTACGTGGGGTGTGGTCTGTCCCCCTCTGCTGAGCCTCGGGGCACTGGCAGGGAAGGAGCAGCCTCCAGCAGCCAGGGCTCAGCCTCCAATAAATCCTGGGGTACACAGCAGCTTGAGGGGCTCATTTTGGATTTGCACAGCACAAAAATTGAACGCTGCTGGGGTGAAGCAGCCAGACCTCACCCCGGGGAGGTGAAAGCCCTCGGGGGTGTCCTCCACACTGACACGGGTGTGGGGGACTGAGCTGGAGCCCCGTGGCTGCTGCTGCCTCTTGCCCGGGGTGCCGAGGTCCCTGCTGGAGTCTGTGCCAGGTCTCCCCAGTGGGTGTGAATCTTCCCCCGGGCTCCTGGTGCCTCAGTTTCCCCATGGGGAAGCAGGATGCCTGGCTGTGCCAGGGCTCCCTTCCCAGCAGCGAGGAGCTGCTGCAGGCTCAACCTCCCACCTCCCACCCCCCTCCTGCAGCCCGGTGAGCGCAGAGCAGGCGCTGGAGCTGCTCCACACCCTGCCTGAGGTCTCAGAGCCCTCGTGTTGCACATCCAGAGGGAGCACAGGCAACGTTTATTGCCAAAAGAACAGCTCCAACCCTTGGTGTGATGCCGGGTGCTGGAGGCAGGCACGGGCAGGGCCAGGGAAGGAGCCCCAGCGCTGCAGGAAAAGCTCTCGCTGCTCTTCCAGCATCTCCTGGCAGATGGGCACGCTGGAGGGGGGCACGAAGGGTTTGGGGTGGAAAAGCCAGGGGGAAAAGCTGCCCCCTGAGCTCTGCCCCGTGCTCTGGCAGCCACAGGTGCCCGTGCTGTGGCTCTGAGCAGCTCAGTCTCCAGCCTGGCCGCTGCCTTTCCCTATATCACCGTGGGTGACGTGGGGCATTTGTCCGTTCCGGCTGTAAAACCTCTGCTGGCTCCACACCAGGTGTCTCCTCACCTCACTGCCTCGGCCCCAGCAGAGCAGGACGTGCAGCTCAGGCACCTCAGCCTCCATCCTTCTCTCTGGGCGTGCTGCAGGGCAGGGGTTCTGCTCCAGCCGTGTGCCCCCCGAGATGCTCCTGCTGCCACAGAGGTGCTGGTGGCCCGTGCTCTGCTGTGCAGGGCCCTCATCCGGCTTGAAACAGGGGCAGGGAACCAAGCGCTGGCTGCAGCAGAGCAAAATCCTGATCTGCTGGCCTGGGAGGGTGGATTTGGGGCCAGGAGCGCAGCGGGCAGGAGGATTTCTGTGTGTAGGTAGAGCAGGGAGCTTCCCTTCCCTGCAGGGATGGGAAACAGGAGGATAAAGCCTCCAGTGACATTCCCTGTGCCCGCAGGGTCCCACCCAGGCCAGCCTGAGGGATCCCAGACAACCAGCTCCTTATTTCTGAACAGAAAAGACCTTCAGAACCTGGGAGCAAAGGAGGCTCAGGGGACATCTCCTTGCTCCCAGCTCCCTGGAAGGAGCTTGGAGCCAGGTGGGG
>NW_008604052.1:6599-18770 GCF_000691845.1 Merops nubicus | reverse complement strand
TTTTTTTTTGGTGTTAAAATAAGTAAAGTACCTTTGAAGTCAAAACACATCCACTTGTGTATCTTTATTTATAGCTTTTAGCCAGAAGTCAACTTCTTACTGTGTTTGTTCTTTGAATATGATGCGTTTGGGCTGGGGCCTCTTTCCATCCCTACAGTACAAACTGCAACCAGCTGTTGCAATTACTGAAGTGCAGTCCTTCAGAGTTACTATTTATTTGATAAGAGGTTTAAGTTCACTGCTGAAAACTTCAGTTTACCTTTTTTTTAAATTTGTTAGTTAGGTTTTCCTGAAACACTACTTCATTTTTTTCCCCTTGATACTGTTTAAGTGAAATGCTTGTTTAATAAATGAAGCTGTAGTGTTGAAAAAAAGAAATCTTTCATTGCTTTTAGTTGCTGTAACTTATAGATACCATAAACTTCAGCTAAAGACAAAATGTCCTCTAGAGGGAGATCATGATGCTTTTATGGCTAAGGTGTTAGTCACCTTGTTGCAGTTAAACCTCTTCAAGACTTATCTCGGAAAGAATCTGTGATGATGAATGTGTACGTTTCAATGGGAACCTATTTTCTGGTTCTGTGCTTGGTAATTTCATTACATAGCATATAATGTAACACTTGTGTAGCTTAGATGAAACTTGCTTGTTTTACTTCAAACAAATCTAATTCTGGAGTTAAATGAGTAGTCTGTACAAGTTCCAGAGTACTGCTTCTGTGGTAGTATTTGTGGGATCTACACTTCTGGTGTCAAATCTGCAAATGTTTAGGTCAATACCGACATTCATACAGCATTCTTATTTTAATCAAGGTGCTTTTGAGGACAGTTTCTTCACTGACCTAAACCAAAAATTTCAGCAGCTGATCTGAAAGTGTTATGGGCTAAATCACTTTAGCATAATGAGTGCTAACAGCTGGGCAGTGAAACAAAACAGGAATAAAAAGTCCCATTTAATCACTCTTAATCTTAGTTGAAGGATAGCAGTACTTTTGGACTGTAAACAGCAGAGGTTGAAAGATTGTTTTTGCAGATGCATTAATTATTTGAATGTAGTTGACCCTGTACATCCAAATTATTGGAAAAAGCTTGGTGAGATTGTTACAGTGGCGAGTTATTCAGCGCGTTACATACACAGTCTCAATGTGAGATTTTTCTCACAGACACTTTGAAAAAATGTATTCCACTGTAAAGGTATCTATGCTTTTTGTTTTTTCTGTAAGTAAATGTGAATAGTCAATTCAGGCATAAGTCAGTTATGTAAAACTAAAGGTTATGTGGAACTTACTCTGTGGATTTAGTTAGAAGGTTTTCCTCATACTAGAAGACTGCTGAATGGGTCAAAAATATTTTTAAAATTAAAAAAATTTACTTTTTTTAGTTGCCAATTGAACCCCTTCATAGTTTTTCCAAGTCATTGGCACTATTAAGAAGTAAATATTGTTAGCCTGACTCCAGAATAGTTGTAGTGTTTGTTCTTATAAATGTAGATACCAAAACACTGCATAATTAATTGCTCTCTTTTGTGTGTGTGTAGAAGTGCTACTGCTAGTAAGGTTAAAGTGGTTTGTGTACTTACCTTGCAAGTTTATTTTCCTTCTCGTGTTCATTTTCGTTGTTTTACCATATGTGAATACATCTCTGCAATGCATTAAAAATGTATGCACAGAACTTGCAGGCAAATAGTGATGAGTAATGGAATGTACGGATGTGTTATAATAATGAAATAAATTTAATTAATAAGCAGGAATAAAATTTGTGGCTTTTTTGTTAAGAAAAACATTTTTGTATCCTTAAGTTATTGAAATTGTAGACTTTGTAATAAATTGTGCTCTGAATAATCAATTCTTTATTGTAGATCATAATTTTGGAGGATTCCAGCACTGAGATTTCTGGAGTCTGCTGTGTCTAGCCGTCATGAGTTCATCACTGGTTGCTTATGATGATTCAGACTCTGAGACAGAAACTGGCAAGACTGAAGTCCCCGATACTTCTAGCAGACAAACAAGCCGACCAAGTTCTTCTGTGAATTGTGTGCAGAACTTTGCACCTGGTAGTTCGGGTACGAAACCTACATATGAAATACAGCCTCCTGAGGACACTGACAGCTCTGACACAAGCACTCTTTGTGAAGATCCCCCTGAGCATTATGCACAGAATAACAACACTGATTTGACATCTCCTTATTGTAGGAGAGCGTACTCTGACCATACTGCATTATGCATGTACAATAAAAACTATGAAAAACCAGCAAGTTCTTCAAGGAGCTCTGGAAGTGGCATTTCCCAGAAGAGAATGCATAAAGACAGTACTACTGCCATAAAAGGAATCAGACCATATATCCCTAAAAGATTGCGTCAAGAAAATTCCAGCATGCCTGAAAATAAAGAATCTGATGAGAAAGATACCTCAGGTTGTGATGTTAAGCTTGGCCTATCAGGAGAGCAGACTTCAAGAAAGATCTCTGAATTAATTAAGCCATACTTGGGATCCAAATATAAATTAACTGAAGTCCCCAAAAGATTAATATTTTACATGACTAAACACAGTGGCCCTGTTAATGAAATCCAGTGGTGTCCTGTGCGAGAACAAAGTCACATGCTTCTCTCAGCTTCTATGGACAAAACAGTCAAGGTAATGTAAAACAAGATACTTTGCAGAGCAATCATCAAACTTAAAAATACTGTCTTAAATAATAGTCTTCTGGAAATAACATCCTTGCTTGCGTGTGGTTAACAGTTCCAATGAATTCAGAATTCAAGGACATACTTTGAAGTGCAAGATCCTGTTATAAACTTGCAGTGTAATCCTTCATACCTACACTCAGTTTCATAAACTTGGAATGTTGGGGGGCTTGTTTTTGTTTTATTAGACATTAAGATCATTTAGATCTTAAGAAGTTAGATTTCTACTAAGTCATGTCTCATAATCTGTATTAATGTTAGTTTTTAGTTATTTCCTACTTTAATGTCACAATGATGGTAAGCACTCTGGTCTGGATACAGATTCTGCCTTAGGTAACTAAACAACTGCCTAGTAACACTAGAATAATGTTTTACTTTTCTGACAGGCCTAAGTGACTACTGGTGGGAGAGGTATGTCAGGTTGGATGGGTTTTCCTCTGGACGAGTGCGGCAGGTATTGGATCTCAGAAAGGTGTCCAGTCATATCTAAGGAGTCTTCCCACTTTGTTTCAAGAGTTAATTGCTCAATACTTGAAGTGTATTTTCCTTCTAGCTTTAGTGAACTTGGCTTCAGTTCTTTGTTAATTTAGTCAGTCCAATGAATCTTGCTTGTATTTTAACAAAAAGTAATAAAAAAAAATTGTGTCTGCTTTCCTACATATAGACTAATGCCACCTCTGGTTTCAAATAATAGCCTTTGGAAGTAGGCTTACACAGGAATGTAGTTTTGATAAGAGCACACAGAAAGTGTCACTTCTGGTGTAAGGCATGCTTTATTGTAGCTAACGTGTGTTTGACATAGCACCATGCAATTGTTGTAAAACTTGGTTCTGAAATTTAGGGGTTTAAGTAAATCTTCCTAAGAAGCAGGAAGAACACCCTTTGTATCAGCATACATATAAAGCCAAAGGAGAGGAGGGAACTTTAAAACTGAATATGAACTATGATTTCTTGTAGGAAAAAATTCTTAAATTCTCTTACCAAAATTGAGATGATTTTTTTTTTTTTTTTTTTTTTTTTTTTTTTTTTTTACTTTTTTGACATTTACTTTGTAGTGGAGAATTGGGTTTCATTTACTTTGGTTTTTGCATTTTTCTTATCTTAGCATTCTTTTTTCTTTGCTTTCCTCTTTCCTCAGTTTTGCTATGGGGCCCTGTGAAATATGTCCTGACTTTCCATCTTTGAAGCAGTGATGCTCTTCAATCTTGGACCGTTTTTTCTTTTTTTTTTTTTTTTTTCTCTTTTGCTCTCCTTAATATCTGTTAAAGCACTGATGCTCACAGAAGAGAAAAACCCAGATCTATAGCAAGAATAAAATTTACTCCCCTTAGATGCTCATCTTTTACTCTCTTGAGTTATAACTTCACTGATTTCTGTGGTCAGCATAACCTATCACATCATTAAAGTCTGCACAGTTTGAACTGTAGGTAATTCCTCCTTCATCTTCATTCCCAAGTTTTTTTGATATCTTTATCTTAAAGATTATATGGAGGAAAAAACATGCCTTTCTTTTTCTTTACAAGTGTACATTGAGTAAGTTAGATCTTGGCTTCTACTGATTTAGAAGGAAATGACCAAGGTATGCAAAAAGTGCTGATGTTTTTGGTTAGCCAGAGGTTTACACTTGGATTGTACAAGACTATAAGCACCTCTGACTTAAATATGTCTGAATTTGACTTTGTCTTAAACTGTCACACCAATATGTTAAATGTTTGTTTACTATCCCAGAACCTCATTTTACTGATAAGTGAAATTATTGGCATGTTAAATTTGGGAAGCAATCTAAAATTAAAGTTATTGCAATGTAAAATTATTTAAAAAATAGAAATAATAGCCTGATTTGTAGTCGAAGCAGAAAGAAAGATTATGTTCTTTTTGTAGGATAGTGTTAACACCCCTCATTGGAAGCAGTGTTTAACAGTAAAGCTGTTTTTTAAGAAAACTAATTGCTTTAGGTGCTGAAAACCATGGTAATTTAATATAAATAATGCAGACAACTCTTCAAAGTCCGTTACAAAGTATATTAAAACACAGTTCTGTATTCTGAAAGGTAGCCTGCAGAGAAATGCCTATAAATGGTTCTTAGAGTTACTTCATAACGAAATCAATGAGCAGTAGCATCTCTAGACCAGTCCCTTTTGGGCCAGTAGAGGGCATGGTTAGATTAAGTATGGACTTGATGTTCTGAAACTAGTTTTACTAACTTCCTGGGGTCATGAGCCCATAAATCTCTTAAGGACCATCATGGCAGTAGTTTATTTTCTGGGGATTTTTTTGCTGTCTATCATTGCCTGAAGTTTCCATTTTCTGGTGAGAGCCTGAACCAACTGATTGAAAATGCAGATGTGGATGTAATTTTTTTTTTTTTTTTTTTTTTCTAATCCCATACTTTCCCAGAGTTTACATTTTTTTTTTGTTGTTTTCTTCCAAAAACACCTGTTTGGAATTGCTAGTTTAAAGCCAGGCAGTGCAAGTGTGTTCTCTTTTCTTTTAATGGGAATATGCAGACACTCAGGATGTTTGCATTATTTACTTGGAACATCTGACTTGGATAAAACTCAAAGCACAGTTAGAAGCCTAGAGTCCCTGAATGATCAAAGAGTAGGCAATCCAGAGCCTCAAAACTCTCTGCTTTCCATTATTCATGTGACAGATTATTTTTATGGGTAAATATCGAGGATTCAGTCCTTGCATTCAGTTTCTACATTAAGACATTTATCATTTGAAGATTCCAATATTAGTGGAGATTTCTCAGAACTGAGAGTTCTTCTCTGAGCATATCTGACTGTGATAGTTTTAAGTTGTGCTTTAATAAAAGGATCTCTAGTAATATGCAATTTTTGTAGTGTCTAGCCAAACAGTTTCACATCTTCTGTCTGTTCCAGCATGCGTAAATATTTTCCTCTTTAATTTTTCAGCACAAACTAAGAATTTTTTCTTTTTGGGAAATAACTTTTTTTTTTTTTTTCCCCCCATGGAGAAGGAAGAAATACTTCGCTTAGTTATCTTAATTTGGTGATCTTACTTTCTTTATTCCCATCTAAATTACTATGACTAAATTGCCCATATCTGACACATAAAATATATATATATAGAACTGATTATATGGTTTCTTACTTATAAAGCATGTGTATGTGTCCTGTTTAAACTAGGGGAAAAGAACAGTCATCCTTTTATGTTCTCCCAGATTAACCAACATGCACTTTACCATCTTTATGAATCAATGTAAGTCGTTGTAAAATGTTTGCAAAAAAATGTGTTGATGTTTTCAGCTTTTGTTGACTGAAGAACAGCTTAGTGTCAGGAAATATATGAAGCAGTTTGTATAAGTATCTTGCATATTTAGGAAGGAATGAACTGTTTTAGAGGTTTGTTTTTAGTTTAATTTTTTGTTAAAAGTACTTGCTATTAGGTGTTGAGTTTTTTGGTTTTTGTGGTACAGTTGGAAAAAAAGCAGTTCTTGGCTCAGGGGTGTAATTCTCTAGAGTAACGCTCTACCAGCAGATGGGGCTCCTCAGCCTCTTAGAAAGGCATCGTCTCTAAAAAGGTGCCTCTTAGGGTCTAGAAGACTTTAGAATATTTGTAATTGTGCATTGAAGCACCAAAATTAAAAGTTTATGCATTTATTGAAAGTGTATAAGAAAACTTCGTGGAGACATGAAAATAAGATAGAACTTTGTATGAGAGTAATATGTATTGCATATAAATTACCCACAGTTCTTCAAATCTAGAGCATTAATAGAACAATATTTCAAGCTAAATTTTAAGTTTGTAACAAAGGGAAAAGAAACAAAAAAAGCTTAGATCTAGGCTTTGGCAGGTCTTTCAGCCTCTGTTTTCTTAGGTTTTTGATCTTCCCCTTTGGAAAGGGAAGCTGAGAGTATTTCCAGCTTAGGTAGCTGGAGAAAACCTGATTCAAATCAGGGAAAGTACTGCTGGGAGCAGTGCTGTGACAGTGCTGCTCTTCACTGTTACATTCTAACTGTGTAATCACTGGCTTATATTTCTAGCTTAAGTATGTATTTTAAGGATTGTGAAACATGGTTGTCTGAACTGATTATATCTGTTTTCTTTGGGTAATACTTCCTCTCTACTTTCTAATAACTGCTGTAAATGAAATTTAGGCTCCTGCTGCCATTTTTGGGTTTGTCTACTTAAACATTGAAATACTGTTTGTGATTTTTGATTCTCGTGTTTTTTTGCATAAGTTTTGAGACTCAGCCCTGTTATTAAAGGTGCCTCCTTTTCATGGTGTCGATATTCAACGCTTTCTGAACATCAGACCTTGTTTAGGTATTTGGGGTTCTAAGCCAGAAATAAAGAATCCAAAATCACAGGTTATCATTGAATACGGCTGTTTACCTTAGGTACTAGGGTAGATCAAAATTAGTTTCTTGAAGGACATGTTTACCAATTGCAGAAACCACTGTACTGCATTCACATTGTTAGTATCTTTTAATTGGAACACCTTATAATTGCATAGATCCACAGAGATGTAAACATTTTCACTAGCTAATTCTGGACAGCTTTTTAACTCTTTGTAACTTAAAGACTTCCATGCCATTATTCCGTATTTCCTAATTTGTCTTAATATTAGCTCAAGGTAATATCTTTATATAATCATCTGTAAACTTTTAATTCTGTGTTCCTGCTTTCCTATTTAGAGCATCACAGCAGGTATTCTATTTGCTGCAAAACATTTCTTTGTTTTCAGCACTTTCCTCCGTCACTGATGAACAAGATCAAGGAAATAAAGTACTGTGATTCTTCAGTATGCAAAATGTATATGAATAGCACTTTGATGGAATGACTTGTATTCTAACACATTGTTGGAAGTTTTCTTATACACTTTGTTCCCTACTTGCCTAGTTGAACTCTAGGTCCATTAAGTCACAGCTGAATCTATACAAGAAGAGTAAAAGTTTTTGCAATTAGTCGGGTAATGTCAGGCTGATGAACAGTGGTGTTGGCTAATTCTCATGATTAAGAGCACAAGAACAGCCGTACTGGTTCAGACCAAGGCTCTGTCTAGCCCAGGGGTCAATCTCCAGTAGGGTCCACAAGTGGAAGGGAAAAAGAACAAATCAAAGGTTTATGGTGCCCTTTCTGGTTTCTTCACTGGATCAGAAGTCCTCTTCTCGTCTCTGCTTGTCTTAACATCAGGGGATTTCTGAGCTCCAAAGTAGTTAATCTTTGTAATGTGCTACCTCAAGACATCTCTTCCAGATACTTCTCCAATCTTAGGAGAGTCTCTTGTGATCATTAGATACAGAGTGGTGTATTACTCATACTGGTCAAGTTTAATGTACAGATTTTCCTTCCTGGAGTGTATCAAGTACTACAAGAAATACTATTTTTATTCATATTTTCAAAATATTTTATTTTTTTTTGTTGTTGGGTATTTGTTAGGAGAAAGAGATCATACCAGGATGTTGTAGGGATTTGTTATTCGTGATCCTGTTGTTTTGAACTGAAGGTGATGGAACATGATGGCTCCATTCATCCGTGTAATGTGTGTAAGCACTGACGGCAGCAGTACAGATTTCCTAGACACTACTGTTACCCTGCCTCAGAGCAGGGAAGCTTTGCTGTTTTCAACCATTCTGCACACAGTTCACTTGAAACAGGCAATATTTCTTGTTCTGTCACATGCATGCCTGTTTATAAGGGATGAATTTAAGCTGCCAGCATACTGGAAGCTCATGTGTAGCTGTCAGATGGCTGTAGCCTTATCACTGCTAGGCTAGATTCAAGCTGTTCACTAAGCAATATTAGGTATTCTGCTGCTAGTACCTCAAGTATTGCAATTCTTAAATTCATTTTTAGAATCTAATTGTGGCAATACTTCTTTAACCATAGCTGAATATATAAGATGAGAGTTTGGGGAGTTGTCCTTCTTAATACATATATTCCACTTTAATTTAAATGTTTTTAAAAAAGATCTCTCTGATGTTTGTACACTTTTAATACTGTATTTTAAAAATAACAAGTTCTCCCCACTGTTTTGGAAGTGGGAAGGAAATGCTCATATTCTGTATATCGTGAGTTGCTTGCCTAGATGTGTGAAATAATCATCGTTTTCTTGTTGAAGAAGCGACTAAATAGACTATTCTGAAATACTGAAGTTTTCTTTATGATGCCTTGTTCTGACCTTCTTCGTTTGTCTATTTAAAACTGTGTATTTTTTCCAAGAACTTTATGCTTGCTGATTATTAAGATGGAAGTACACTTATTATTTTCTAAGTATATGCGTAGTAATACCAGTTTCCTGAGTACTGAGAGGGCTTCCTTGTATACCTTGATCTTTTTCTAACAAAGTTTTTTTCATACAGTTCAATGAAAGGTATTCTCTGTAGTGCTTATTTTGTAAGAAAAGGAACATCATGCAGGCAGGAATGTGCTTGACTATCAATGAAAGCTTCTGACTGTGCTTATGCCTAGACAATAATACAGGTCAGGGTGTAATATTTAGCTCTCACACAATTGTTCTGCAAAAGCCATTAACACAAGTCAGCAAAAAAATAGTCCATGAAGGTGGTGGATTTTGGTCTCTTCACCCCAAAGGTATGTGTGGGTAAGAGTCGTTCCACATTTGGTATGTTAATACTTGGATACATTTAGAGATGTTACGTACAGATTTTTTGTAAATTATTTTCTTGTTTCCAGTAATGCTGTTGTCAAGGAAACAGAAATCCTTGTAATGCCTTTGTTCACTTTTTCAGAATGCACATCTGGAGATGACTTGTATAGTTTTTATGTTCTTAGTAGCCGATGCTCTTGTGCCTCAAAGGATTTTTTTTTGAAGGAGTATGTTCTTTTGGGAATAAGTAGCACCATCCTGATCTCTATACTGTTTGATAGGCCATTGTTTTCTTTCCTTCTTCACTAACAAGAACTACAGTGCTGGTTTGGATTAGAATTTATCTTAACACTTGGGCTAAAACTAACATCTTTTTAAAAAGGAGACAAAAATGTGGTGAACCTGTCAGCTTCTAGGTTAGATTTTCAGTTCTGTGTGTTAGTTTTTCTTTATGCTTGGAAGTGTCTCCTGAATTAGGATCTCCTTAAAGAACACTAGAGTATTACCCCAAGAGGTCTTGCAAAGCATTTTTGACTGCTTTATGGCCATGTTGGCCATGTTAGAGGATATGGCTGTAGGGAAGAAGAGCAGAGGAAGATGTATATTTCATGGCACAGCTAGTACACCTGTGTTCTCACTGGTCCTAACTGGGAATTGTTTAAAGAAAAATTTGGAAAATAAAGTTCTCCCAAGAGCAGCAGAATTAATGGAGCCTGGCTGTATCTTGAGGCTGGCTGGCTGTAGATCCTCTTCAATCTCTCTCTCCTTCAGGGCTTCTGCAGTGTCTTTCCTTTTTATTCAGCTGCTTAGCTTGATTAGGTCTTGATGGGAAGAAGTACTGAGACCTCTGTGAAATTGCGTTAACATTGACCAGTGGGTGCAAGGTGGCCACAGGTGAGGTGCTCAGGGGACATGGCTGTTAGGATGGTGTTATTTCACAAACCTTTCTATGGAAATCCCAAAGGACTGAGAATTGGAATTTTGGTTACTTATACTATTGCTTACAGATATGTCAAGAATAATAAATGCTTATCGGATTTTATTTTCCTTAGAAACCTGTCTGTCCTGAATGGCTGAGTTCTGCACTTCCTTTCTACTGAGAACTCTTCCAGCTGTTTCCTTAATGGCTCTGAAGTAGCCTGTAGTAGAGAAATAAGCAACTTTGTCCTCCCCACAGCATAGCTAGCCTACTAGGGAAGAAAAGTCAGGGCTGGAGATGTCAATGAAGTAGTATCTCTAATGAAGCTTAACTGATAGTGTCATAAATTAATCCCTTTGATTATGCGTAGGATCTCTGTGGGCAGCTGCTTTCTGTGGGCTTGAACATCAGAATGTCACCTGAGATAGCAGAACTGTATGGTGGTGCTGTCCCTTATCCAGGATGCTACAGTAAGATTGCTGGTGAAAAATTCTAGATTTTGGTGCTTGGAAACAGTGGAGCTAGAATTGTTTTGAATTCTGAAGTTACTGTAACACACTATGGGAGTATCTCAATTTATTTAACAGTTGACAAATTCCGAATATTTTTGCTGTTTAAAAATATAAATAACACTGCTGTAACTTCTTTTCTAGAAGTCTAGCTTTATAGATGCATCTCACATACTGATATATATATATAAAATCTCTCCTAACAAAGCTACAAGGCATTTTATGACTTTGCTTCCCTACCTCTCTTAGTCTGTTGATGTTGTCAAGGAAACAAATTTTTGAGAAGCCTTGCTCTACTTTTTAAGGTTCTATGGAGAGATCACTTATGTAGGATTTAGCCAGCATCAGGAGTAGAAACAATTTGCCTGAACTTTTTATTCTTTTCAGTATGTTCATGTCCTTGCCTTTTATAAGCAGATTTTATTTTTAGTGTGTGTGAAATAGCTGCATCTCTGAGGTCATAGTATCAGTGAATGTACCAGAGGTTCCTGATATTTGATGTTTAGATGAAGCCTGCTAGAAAGACCTTTAATGACATTCTACTGTGTATTTATGCTATAAAGACAGCTGTTACAGATTCCTTGTAATTTAAAGGGGAGAAGCATTAATAAACCCCATGTTCTTTAGAGGAGTTGCTTCATTACTATGAAACTAATGGCTTATCATCCTTTATCATACAGATCATGTTTCATTGCAGTAATGCTCCCTCTCCAAATTAAAAAAAACAAACAAACAATGTTTTTGTGACTAGTCTGAAACTGCTGGATTTGTCTTGTAGTATATACGTGGCTGGTTGGGGTATTATGACTGGGCTTTACCTTTGATGTGCTTGTGGAGGCTATCTATTTATTTATTAAAATAAAACTGCAGTTTTTCTTCTAAGATACATCTAAAAATATAGAAACTTTACTTTTCTCAAATGTTTCAGATGATTAATGGATTAAAGATACTGACATGACAAATAGTAAAGACTGCATGTCCCGGTATGTTGTGCATGTGCTGGCTGTGTAACGCCTTGCTTTCTGGAGTCAGATTTTGGAATTAATCCTGTTTTCTAGTTGTCTTTCTCCAGATTATAATTTCCTCATTAGAGAGTATTTCTCATTCTGAACATTTTGATTAATGGCTGGAATTGTATATTGTTTTATACTGAAGAAGCTGGTTCTCTATGGAAAGGATGACAGGGATGCAGGTGGTTAGGGATGACAGCCCTATAAACATATTAAAGCTTGGCAGATATGTTAAAGTTAACACTGTGTTAACAATGCAAAAGAAATGAAAATTAACTGGGTAGTTAATCTTACTCTGCTTGCTAGTATTGAAATAGTGCTAGTTATGAATGCCCTCATTGCCAGCAGAACACATAGCTGCTTGACATAATTTTCTTAATTCGATACCTAGTTCTGCTTGTGTTTGAGACTGGGTGGTGTCACTCACACCAGTGGGTCTAGGGCTGCATCTGGTGTGCACTGGCTGACAGCG
>NW_008604052.1:0-6568 GCF_000691845.1 Merops nubicus | reverse complement strand
TGTCCGGTCCCCCTGTCCTGCAGGACAGCTGCCACTCATCTGGTGGCTGGCTCAGCAGAGCTTCCCCATAGCTGTGGTCCCTGCTGTCTCAGGTTGTCCCAGTGGATAATGTGCAAGAATGAGACAGCAAAAATTGCTCCTTTTAATTGTTGCATTTGTGCTTATTTGTTTCATTGACTGTATGAATAGAAAATATGGTTATCTAATTTTATATATATATATATACATATGTCCTGGTTTGAAGAATTACCTCCCTGGGGAGTGCAGAACGTAAAAGGTCACATCTGCAGGGAGGAGTGGACAGGAGAGATGACCCCAAACTGACCAACGAGGGATTCCATTCCATATGTGTCATATTCAATATAAAGCTGAAGGATCACAAGGGTCAAGCTCTTCTTCAATGGCCAGCATCTGAGGAGGACTCTGTCTCTTCCTCTTAAATCCTGATCCATGTGTTGCTGAATCCAGTTTCCAAATCCAGCTCCTGAATCAGGTTCCCATCTGCTTCAAGTCCAGTCTGAGACTTCCCCAGTGCCTACTTCACAGCATCAGTAGTGACAGTGATGTAAATGCCATCAGGGGGATTTGGTTTGACAGTGATTTTGTATATATTCCATTTAATTATTATTTTTATTAAAGTTGTTTTAGTTTTCCAATATGTAAGTCTCCCTTATTCCCTTTCTGTTCCCCTTGAGGAAGGAAGTGGGTTGACAGAGAGCATGTGTTATAGGTCCAGTGGAAAGCCTTGACCCTACACCTTGACAACATATATCAATATAAAGTTGTAAAGCACATGAGTGGCCTTAGCTGATACACAATATTTTATTTTAAAATGTGATAATACTAAATACTGTACAAATAGATATGTTTTGAATTTTGATAGCCACTGTTTAGCTGAAGCCTAAGGGGGGAAAAAAGCTCCAAATGTCTTAAGAGTTGGTCAGTATTTCTTGACTCCCTCCTGTTTTCGGAAATAAGTAGGTCGACAGCAGATAAATACACAGTGTTTCAGAAGCTGGAGCATACAGTTGCTAAGACTGTATTTAATGTTCTGAATAGAAGAGCGTTTCTTACTCCAGTAACGGATGTTCAAAATCTGTTGGATGCAAATATCTGTGGAATATCTTTTTCTGAATGTATCTATCCAGTCATTAGTTACCTGCAGAAATCGAGGACACTTAAGACAAGCTGCCTCCTAAGTGCTGTAAGTCTGAAATTGAGGTGTTTGACACTTATGCTCTATTAAAAGTGCAGTTTTCTCATAAAAGTATGTGACTTTGGGAAGAGATTGATGTTAACGAATATGATACATAAAGGTGATGGGAAAATCAGATTATTTAATGAATGGCTGTACTAATTTAGCTAATGATCTCCAGGGGAGTTGTACTACATTTGAAGTTCTTCTCCTTTGGCTGCTGGTAAGATATTGATTGCTTAAATGTCTTCTGGACATGAATACTGACTAGTAGGAGCTACTACCATGATGGTGCTTTTAGGTGTTCTGAACACATTTGTATCATTCTTAACACACTACTCTTATGCTCTAAAGTTGATAAGAGGCTGCCAAAGTTATGTCTTGTTATTCTTCTCCTATATAGGTAGAAGAGTATTAAATCTAGCTGTTTTAAAGTAATTCTTAATATCTTATCTATATATTTCTTTTGAATTACTTGCATAGGTGCATCAAACTGCTGTGCTTTAACAATATCATCCCAAATATCCCTAATACTGTCTATGAAGTAGGTAAATTATGTGAAGTAAATTTTTGTGTGTACCTAGTATGCAACTGGGGTGAGGATTTAAGTATCTTTGCCATGCTTGGCTTTACCTTCTGTTAAAATAATTATGATTTTTTTCATATTGTACAACAAACCATAGCTTAAACACTAACTGGTAAGTATATTGTAACTTCTTTTCATGTCTTTTTTTGTTTTTTTTTTTTTTTTTCCTCCAGAAACTTACCATTTGGGATATATCGACAGAGTTAGCCATAACACAATGACTAGTCACAAAACACTTAGAGGTTAACTGGTGGAAATTTTTCCCATTATTTTGGTATGTGTAGGAAGTTACTTCTCTGGCATTGTCTGCCCAGCATGAGTGTACAATTGCTATTTCGTAGGTGCAAAACAACTTACTCATGCTCATAACTTAGCTGGCTGAAAAAGTGATCTGTATGAGCATCTTCTCTAGAGTCTGGTTTATGGAGAATCTGTGATTTGCTTCAGGTGGGATTATCTCAGAATCTTTCTGCACAGTAAAAAACACACTATTAAAAAATGGTAATTGATGATAGAAACATTTTTTCATTGAGAAGCATAGAGTTGCTGAGAACCAGTAATTTAAAGTATCCTCTACTGGGGATATATACTTATTTATACTTACAAATTGCCTTTTTGTGAACTTTGCTTGTAATGTAGAAGTTGCCTGTCAAATTATAGGTGGTTTACTTTTTTTTTTTTTCTTTCTCTTAGCATCTTGCCTTATTATTAGCATTTAGTAAGCATACCTCTTCTGCAAATAGTGGGTATTAGGCAAAAAAGATTGATTGGTACAGATGACTAAAACACCAAATGCAGTCTCTAACTGTATGAGTCGTACTGTTTGATCTGGCTTGCGTCAACTATTCTTGAAACTCTTATTTGGTATTTTGTCTGAGAATTTCTGGTGTTTCATTTGGACTGCCTAATATGTAGGGTGTTAAAATCTAGGCTCCTTTGTGTTAAATTCTAGGCTCCTTTAGTACAAATCTCTGCAGTAATTCAGAGAATGCTTAATTTTTATTTTAAAATGGTTCAAGAAAATAACATGTGTAATCTGCATATTTGATTATGATGTGTATGCTCTGATACCATCATACTATGTCTGTAGAGCAGATTAATTTAGTTGAAAAACATGTTTTAAAATGTTGCTTTCTTCTTAATTTGTTGCAAATTCAGCAATGAGCAGCAGAAGCATTCACATTTATTCTTCTGAAACATCAAAAGACATTATCTTGTCATACTTACACAGAAATAAAATAGGAGAACAATACTAACAACCTTGCTTTGCTTCTTATTTATTCCTTCTATTCCCTGGTTATATAATTCTAAAAAGCAGTGTCCCTTTGGTAGTGCCCAGTGGCCCTGGGCAGCAGTAGCAGTAGCTGGAGGATGTGTACCATAGCAGCTGGCCTTCAACTGATGCCTATTTGGCAACCTGGCTTGCTTTAGGGCTAACCTTTTACATTCAGTAAAGGTAGTGCAGTGTAACCTCCCAGTGCCAGTTTTATTCTGCTGGCCGTTTTATAGGGGAACAGAAGTAGTTGTTATACTTCCCAAAAGCGACTAATGATGAATTTTGACTGTAAGAGCGTAAACTATCTTTGGTGTTCTTACACAGATTAAAGAGAGGGGCAAGAAAGATCTATACTGTGTTTTACTCCTCCACTGTAGTTCTTTTTTTGGATAAGGCTGAGTAGGTTGTATTTTTCTGAAACACGCCTTGAACACTTGTTAGAGAACTACAGTTGTGATTTTTATTGACTAGTTTGGTTGAAGATCACTTTTATCTGAACTTGTGTCTTTAGCAGGAGTGCAGCAACATGGTCTGTATTTTCTCATTGTTCATCTCCAGAGACTTTCTAAACACTTTTTTTTCCCCTTGCTTTCTAAGTCTATTTACAGCTTAAGAAAACAGCTATTGGGGAAGGTGGGTAACGTGTAGATCTCTTGAGAAAGTTCTTCCCAAAGTTGGAATTGTGAGTCGGAGATGTATACACTGTTTGGGGTCAGGTACTCTCCTTTCACTAAGAAGAGGACCAATGCTTTCTTAGAGGATGACATCCTCCAGAGAGAAGTCCAGCTGGCTGCTGTTACAGGCAGGGTACTGACTTAAGGGTTCATGACCTGCAGCATGGAGTGCCTCGTGCCATTCTCTGTTCTCAGGGCAGCTGCCATTGCAGGTGCTTTCCATGCACCTTTGAAGCAGAGTACTAAATGTCCACTTAGACAGATAGGCAGCAGCAGGACATGTCTTTTAGACAAGGTCAGGAGTTTTTTGTCACTACACAATTTTTCAGAACATTTGATTTTTCTTTTTTTTAGAAAGATTTCACCTTATTTTTTTTTCTCCAGACATAATTCTTGACCAAACTTTCATCAGGAAGGACTCTGCAGGAACAGAATAAAACTGCAAGTGAAATTGGGTTGAGAGATACAGACTAGTAGGACATCCTTACAATATACAATTATTCACACTGTTATTTTGACCGATTGAAAATCCTCTGTGTCATATAATGGGAAAGCAAAGGAATAAACTTAATCTATTTTCACATTAGAAAACTGTCTAAAAATTTCTTCTCCATCTTGGAGTGCATAATTCATTAATCTCTTTTCTAGTGGAAAGAGGCTTTTTTCTTTTTACTCTTAAAAGGATAAAGGATAAAATGCCAAGGCATGACTGTTTTGACAACCTGTACTTGGGGTCATTTTTTTTTCCTTTTGTCAGCATTTATTTCTCCAGGAAGTCTTGATCAAGACCAAGATCAGTGTTGATGATCAAAGCCTCTGTCCTTCTCTGAAGGCAATAATGGTTATAACTTTTTTCCCCCCAACAGAACCATATCAATGTGGTTTCTCATTTTCAAATATTTTTGCATTATGCGTTGTATTTCTTCCCTGTAGTTTGATTGAATTTTTCTTTTTGTAATAGATTTAACTTGGTTATAAACAAGATGGAAGAGAGTATGCAACCTCATATGCGTAGTGTTTTTAGTATGCCCAATAGTGGTACCCCTGGCTTGATGACGAATACTTTCAAACAAGTATCCCTCATGTATCTTGTGATCTTGAGTTCAGTTAAGGCACCTCAGTCATTTTTGTTTTTGTTTCCATCTGATGACATCAGGAATTTATTTTTAACTGTCTCTTGTGAGGAGACAATTAGAATTAGTGTTTGGTGTTTTTTATTTTTTTTTCCCTCAGCTTTTGCCTGAAGGGGAGTTTCTTAATAAAAGTCATGTACTTGCATTTGAACACATTCCTATTTTAGCAGGTAAGCAAAGGTATCCAATTTTCCTGAGCAACAAAATACTTGATTACAGGTCTAATGATCATTTAAGAGGTGTTTTCAGATGTGCTGAAATCAAGGACTTGAAGCAGATGAACTTAATTATCTTTGTGAATATTCACAATCACATTATGTGCTTTAAATGTCACATTTGGAAATAGTGCCTCATTGCTAGTTAATTAACAATAATTACTCAAGGTAGTACTTACGTTTCTACAATTTCTTACCCACTGTGAAAAATGTACTTTGCTTCTGAAGGTTTAGCAGTATAGAAACCAGATTTTACTTAACTCATTGTTAGTGTTACTGTTTCTTAGGCCATCTGTACTTTTTACCCGCCAGCAATGATGCTGCATGGAGAATCAGTTATCCCATTTCTCCATTTCTCTGCTACATCTGGGCAGTATTTTTAGCGTCTGAACCATGCTGTATATAATATTTTTTTTCTTTTTAAAAAAAATCTTTTTTTTTTTTTCTTTAGCAGAATAACAAGAGAGAAACAGTAGCAATAAGACTGGCAGTTTAGGCCCATCATGGGATGTTACAGAGGTGTATTGACACCTTCAGCTAAAGAGATATGGCTTATGATAATACTAGGAAGGTTTTCACAGTCACAGCACCTATGGTCAGTATGTTTTACTTTCTGTAAGGATGGTTTTTTTTCTTGGCAAAGAGCATTATACAACCCAGGACAGCTTACACTGCAACCAAAAAAGCCCCTTGTAGATCTTAGAAAATCCTTTGTGTGTTCTAGTTTCTAGCTTCCCTCTTCTATCTTTATTCTCTGCCTTTCATGCAGAAACTTAATTGAAATGTCAAAAGATTTTCTTCAAGTTTTTTTCCCCTTAAAAACAAATCTTTCTTCAACAATGATAGTCTCCTTGTTTGCAGCAGCATGCTTTACCTGTGCTTGTATGTGTATATATATTAAAATATGTATTTATACATAGAGAGCTTTTATATTAAGAGCTTTAAATTAACAGAAACCCTCTATTACTTGTACTTGCAAACTGGATATTCTCTTTGCACATTTCATTCACCTATGTGTCCATTGCAATCCTGGTAATAATGTATAACTTGGATAATCCACTTTTTCTTTAAAGTACATCAAATCCTTTACAATAAATTTTAAAATTTGTGAAACCCCTTACCACATGCTAAACGGATGTTTGGATTCTCAGACATCAATTTAAAGCTAATTCAGAGAACAGCAAGAACAGTTACTACATTTTAGAAACAGTCATGAAGATGAATTAACCTAATTATCTGTGCTTTGTGCAGTGGGAGTGGCGGTAACTGCAGGTACATGAAGGCATAACCAAGGAAGTGATGAATATTGTTTGGAGCAGTAAAAGTATTTTAGTGATGGTAACATAGACAGGGAAGAAGCTGAGGGGTAGGAAGCTGAAATAATAACATGAATCTGATGAGGGGGGGTCTTTATTCTGTTATGAGAAAATAATGTTGGAATTGGTAAGCACTTCACTGGGGAGGTGTCGCGTGAAGGGAGGGGGGTAGG
>NW_008604051.1:0-777 GCF_000691845.1 Merops nubicus | reverse complement strand
AATCTTCAGGAGCATATTCTGTTGGAAGCTAAAATGTTTTGTGTGGTGCTGCTTGATTCCTTCTGTAGATGTAGTTTTAATGGAAGAAAAAGGAGAACAACTGAATGGAAGGCATTAAGTTTACAGCTTCTGCTTTCATGAACTTCCATTTAGGAGCATGCTAATATGGCTGTTAAAATGAGCTGCTAAATTTGTCAGTAAAATTTTATAACATTTCACTTAAGAATTTTTTTTTTCCCCCAGGATTTTTCGTCAGGAAAAAAAATGGAAGAGGAAGTGGACATTTACAGAATGTGACTTTTGGATGTAAGAAAATTAAAGAATTAGCATTTTCACTTCTAAGGTCTTCTCAGTCATGATAATCAATGCAACTTGAAAGAGAGGACTTGAGGTGTATTTGTTTGAAAGTCAAGGGAAAATAGATTTTTGGACTTCTGCATTCCTATGCTGCTTTGTTTTGCTAATGTATGAGAACAAAATTAATTGCATCGGCTGGGAAATGGATTGCTTGGATGTAAAGTCCTGGCTGAATGAAGTTAAAATTAAGGCTTTCATTGTTGATTGCTCTGACTATTGTCTGTTCAGTTACTCTTAAATCAAGTGGGTGTAAAATGTCACTGCTGTCAATGTGTATTCTGATTGGGTACACAAATTAAAAATTAAGGTGAAATAGTTGCAGGCACCAAAAGATGTTTTTTTCTCAGATCCTATTAACAGTTATATGTGTATTTGATGCATATTACCTGAAACATTACCATGCCCTTTTGTGTAAAGTAT
>NW_008604050.1:0-48443 GCF_000691845.1 Merops nubicus | reverse complement strand
TCCTTGATTTCCTTGGAGTGCCCTAATTCTTCATCATTCCTTTAAACAAACAGTTTACAGTATTTCTTCTCTTACAGAGCTGTCAGTTTTCCAGCAATGTAGTGGACACCCCCCCCCGATTCTGGACAGCAGGCTTGATTTTCCTACTTACAGTTCAATCAGACCTTCGGCAACCTGAGTGTAACAAGCTAAAAATCCTTGCTCTCTATAGTCTCAACAGCTTCATCTTCTCAGTATTTACTTCCCTGGGTTTGGCAAAACAGTCTAGAATCTGTGGGAGATTGTGAATGCTGGTAACAGCAGAGCATGTACTGTTTAGAGGCAGAGTGACAGTACAAAGATAACACAGGCTATTTACCATGCACATAAACCATTCTGCACTAGTTCTTGTGCCTATACTTTTAGCTATCAGATTCATGTAATATATAGCCTACTTATTTTATCGCTGACTTACTTTGATAAAATGTGTTTTTTTTTTTTTCTCTTTGCTACCCTTTGTTCCTGGCCTATCTAAGCGGAGGACATTTTGACAGTTAAGTGTGTCTAAAATCAAACTGCACAACTGTAAAAATGTCACCAAAACTACAGACACCTTGAGTTCTTCTTCACTTAGGAGTCTGGCAAAACTGGTCTCTAACTTTAGCAACTGAATGAATCATCACATTTAGAAAGCAGAATTAAAAAAAAAAGCTGGGGAGAAATGCCTGCCATAAATACAACTGCCACCCAAATCATTGAAGCTGAATTTAGTTTACTTGAGGGCTTAAAGGCAAAATCTGTTCCACTGCAGACAGAGATTTTTTCCTCTCACACAGTGGTCAAAACAGTCTGAAACTGCAAGCATACATTGTTCTGGTGTGAGTCTGTGCATGCGTGTATGTGTGTGTTAGTTTTAACCTTTGCTACAAAATGTTCTAACCATCAAGCAACTCATCATTGTACTCTGCATCTGCCCACAAGGAAATCGGCCTTCTAATGAGAAGTGACATTAGAGACACTCTTGCATGATTGATGCAGTAATGCTTCTTTGGCAACATCACTTACACTGAGGCAACTGTTCTTGTATGCTCAAAAAAGCATACAATTCCAGACTATAGTGACTTCAGTAACCATAGAGAATTTAAATGCAAGGGGAAATTTGGTGTAAATTAATCCATTTTTAAAGTTTCTTTCTGTTGTAGATTGTAAAATACAGCCACTCATTTCCCCTCACACAGCTCATGATCTTTATGTATTCACATTAGTGAATACAGTTCTTATATGGCTCTTAAGGTACTAGTGTTAATGAGTGTTAACACCCCATTTCATACATCATGAGGGTAAGCAAAGTGAGTAAGATGATATAAAACACTTCTGCACATGAGAGGAAATTAATACACAAAGGAAGAGTTGAAGTGAATTGCATACTTCAGGGTGTATCTGCATAATTCAGGGTGTATCTACACTGTATGGCTAGCCCTGCTGAGAAATCATATTTCAATTGGTGGCATGAGGAACTCTGTTTTTCCATTACCTGAGCTAGCTTTATCACACCGTGCACATACCTTCCATGTCTCAGCTCTCCAGCCATACATGGGAACAAAAAAAGACCTTTGTCACTAATAAAAGATCTCTTTTGCCACAGTTGCCACTTCATTTACACACTGCAAGCTCCTCCGTGCAGCTTATGGCAGCCAACACATTTTTGCTCAATATTATATCCCTAAGTATTACTGACATTAAATGTAATTTAGAGCTAACCAGAGCTGCACAAAAGTGAAGCTAGCAACAGCATTTTCCACTACAAAAAGCAACTGCTTTCTCCTTTTCAAACAACTCTTATGAGACAAGCCCTGTGGCACTGGACAAAGACAGGCCTTTGAATTGATCATCTCTAGGTAGCTCTTCTTATTCATCTGATCAGCTGTACTACATCTTTCTGCACTCTGCACAAGAAGAAAGGTATTACTTTACACAAGGGAAGAAAAGTTTAAAAATAACAGACAGTAAAGATATTTGGACACCTAGCATTAATTCTCAAATGCTTTAACCATATTCATAGCCTGACAGACATGAGACCAATCAGGTAGGCAGCAAAGAAAGAAACAGAGATAAACTTCTGCATTTACAATCTAGAACATTACCTTGTCCAGTGTATTCAAAAGAATCTGCTTCATCAGGAGTGTCAAGGTCATCTACATTGATGTCAATTTCATCTGGTGTATCCAAATTATCATCAGAAAGTATAGACCCTTCACTCTGGTCCAAAGAGAGATTGATATTTGGAGCAGTAAGCTTTATCCTTCTGGGATGGGAACCGTTTAGATCAAGAGAATTGGGAGGTTCTGAAAAAAGGGAGACAAAAAGACCTTTATCTTCTCTGCATATGATTAATCTCCTAGATACTTAAGTCTCACCTTCAAACATACTGGGACAATTCAATTTTAGTGACACCAAGCCATTTAAGACAACCTAAGATAAACCACCGATACCTGCGTTAATGTTTAAGGAAATAAAACAAGCATGTACAGGAACAGCAGATGCTGCTGGGAGCTCTTAAATGATGCAAAGTCCACATTCACTTAATTGCAGTCATCAGAGGCAAATCAAGCCTTGGACATGCTCTAACCTTCAATTTTTATGAATTTAAAGAGCAATACACAAATCACTTAAGTTACAAACTAAGACTGATGAATCTTGGAAAAATTCATATGAGCAAAAATGTCCTGTAAATATTTATTCTCTTATGCACTTGGTGATATTCAAATGGTGCTGATTTGCAAGTAGCTATGTCTTTAGTTTTAACTATACAACATCTTATTCAATACAGTAACAGAAAAAAAATTATCTTAATTAGTCTTAATTAAAAGTAGTCTACAAGAATACAAAAGCTACGTATGGCTTTGTCCCTTGCAAAGTATTCTGTGGCACTTTTCAAGCTGCTTTGTCTCGAGTATTTCAATGCTAATGTAGTTCACTTAGGCAGTAGTCAGCTAATATGAACCAAAATAAGTTAATATTTTAAGTTAGAAGAGACTACTTAAAATTCACAAGGGTTAAATGAGTGATGACAACTATACACAAAACAAAATGGTACATGAAATTATAATTTCCCAGTGAAGAAGGAAATTGACTAAAAAAACTTCTTTTTAACACTGAACTGATTCTTTACCAACACAGAAACACCTTTCTCACTGCATAATTAAATGTCAAGAGAATCAGATATAACTAAGGAAATTAGTAAGGGCTTCTCTCACCTGGTCTCATCTCTGCAGAACTGGGGCTTAGTACACTCTCATCATAGGGGATGTCCATTCCCACATCCTCTTGTACCAGCCTGAGAGGTGAAATACAAAGCAAAATCTTAAGGATCTGTACAGATGTACAGGTTGACCTTGCTACTGATACAGCTTATGTGATCTCAGATGGAACTGCAGTTTTCCTCAGCGTAACCAGTTCAAAATTCTGATCACAGATTGATGTGACAAACAAACACAACTCTTGTGATTCTGCTGTGCCATTCCTACCCACTTTTTACACACATGTCTGTAGAACCTTCAGAGACTATAGGTCACTTTTACTGGGATTATGACACAGCACTGAATAATAACAGGCTGGCAAACAGCAACATTTCTCACTTTATACAGAAGAAATTGGTCTTTTGTCATCTGGCAAACCAGACACATCATTGCAGGGAGCTTCAGATGCACTGCACGTCACAGTTAAGAGTCCCATAACAGTATTCTCATTGCTGTACATACAGTTACTGTATAGCAAGAATCAGATGTGTGAGGTTTTTTGTTTAATACAGTTTGTACTTCAGAGAAATTGTGATCCAAATCAGACATTTTGAAATACTGAAACAATGGATGTCCTGCACTGAAAGAGCACTAACATGAGAACCAAATGTACATAACAGATTTTCAAGGACTAATATTTTGTAAGATACACTACCTATACTTCATTTTTTGAAAGATACTAAGAAATTACATTTAATACACCAACATGAAACAAATGAAAGGCATTAAGTGGTATAAATAGTAACAAAGGTGTACCACAGTAGGAACTGTTTTCATGTCTATTTTCTACCCAAGTATTTTACAAAATTCTTGCTGGGAGGATGGCTCAGCTGCAGAAAGGAAACAACATTTGACATTGCCAAGGCACTGTTGACAGCTTCTAAACTATTCACACTAAAAATGTATGACTCAAAAAAACCTTCATTTATTTTATCAAAATAATTACAGCAATTTTTTTCTATATTCCTGTTCCAAAATCTATTTTAAAAAAAGAAATCTTATTTTTTTTTCCCCACAGAAGTTGAAGAACAGGCAATTTTTACACTTTGATTAACAGAGCTATGATGAAGTCAAATAACGTTCTTTCCTTGTCACAGTATCAGCTAGCTCTGTTCTGAATTATTCAGCTGAACATGTCTGAATAAGCTAGGCTTGTCACTCCTGTAGTTTCTTCCTACCCTGAAAAACTCATGAGGGCTACCCTCATTATTTTACCATTTGCAGACAAGACTCTTCTCGCCAATCATTGCATCACACTATGAGTATATTTTTTGTGATTTCTTGTTGATATCACAGAGATTATATATAAATGTGTGCATGTAGGCCTGCCTGTAAGTGAGCCAAAGACTTCACTGTGCTTAGAGCTGCAAAAGATTTTTAACTCAAGCCCTATACCATCAAATTTGCAATGCAGACAGGCAAACTAGTGAACCCCCACTTTTCCCATAAGATCATAGAGAATATAGACAAATAAAGCTAGGGTCAAACATGGCTGTGCTGCTTAACTCATGACCAGGCCTTTTCTCTCAATAAAAAGACACATTAGTCCTATGAATTTTACTAGATTTATCCCCACATACTGTAGAGTACTTTTTTAACAAACACAAAGATTTCAACAAAACATGTTAATTCCAGAATATGTTTAACTGCTGTCAAATAAGGCTTGAAATATAAATAAAGTCTCCTGCTCATGAATAAAATGAATGCCATAAAGTTTCTGTAATGTACCATTTCCTTTTTTTCTGCTCTGTAGCATCCTCTGTGTTCAGAAGCTGTACAGAAAAATGATACACTGAACACCATCACAATTTACTTAGAAAATGTAAAGAAGTCATTAGAATATTTGGCTTCCTTGGGTGTTCATTCAATTCATAGCAAAATATGTGTAATTAAGTCTAATTTATTAATCTGAATTTAGCAGAGACAAATCTGAATTCTAACAAAGTGCTGTAAGTAAAACCTGGATAATATAAGAAACCATAGTGGTGGAAACAGTGTGGGGACAAAAGGAAGATTTCTATCGCTCTTTAAATTCATATCAAGATATTATTTGAGGCTTTATTACTCTTTCCAAATATAAAAGTATGATAAATTCTTGGATTAAAGCTCAGCACTAGTCAGATGATGACTTATGGGTACTCAAGGGTGTAGAGCTTGGAAGGGTTTTGATACTAACATAAACTATTAATTTATAAAATATCTTGCAGGCTTATCACATCAAATGACAATTGTCTACTGAACAAGCTTCAGAAATCACTGCAGGAAATTATTTGCAAGGAAATGGTCTTCTTTCAAGTCGTGTCAAGAGTCAGCTACAAGAATCTTCAGGCTTTCTGTATTAAAGAGACACTATTCTCTGCATTAAGCCTGTAAAAATGTTTGAGCAGAATGAAGATCACCTCCTCCTCTGTATGACAAGAGCATGACTGAGTTTTATATACTTTATCCCTGCAGATACAGTAACAGTTACCTCTGAAAAAAAAAAAAACACAATTTCCACCAAGCAATTAATACAGAATTTTGAGAGTTGCCTAAAATTTTTGCTGTGCCTGGAATAGAATTATTCTAAGCCATGACATTTCTAGAATTGCTTCAAGACTGCTCTTATTCCTGTGGTGTCTTTATAATTTTTTTTAAAAAAATGTGTATGTACTTGGAATTGTCATTGCCGCTTTCCCTAGAATCGCTTACATTTTCACAACATAAATTTCAAATGTTCTTCTGCTTTCCATGGAACTACTACTGCTGAATTAAACCAGAATTTTATATTACTATTGTGTTTACAAGTAATGGTACATTTCTAAGGCACTGAAAGATAAATGTGTTTCATATTCATTTATTGAAATCTCTACTGAAATCCAGCTATTGCTACAGGCAATATACTCAAAAAATACCCCCTCACCTAGGGATTACAAGTGAACAGCACATGAATTTGTCTGAGAATCTCTAACTTCATTTTGATGGCACAATGTTTTTAATGTCAAGAATCCATATCGTTCATATCGGAATATTGTATTTGGGAAGCAAGAGTCTGCAGTTCTGAAAGATCTGGGACAAGGCAGGCAGTTAAAAGTCAGTTCAAGCGCAGTTACCAAAAGCATTGCTGTCACAAGGTTACCCACTGTATTTTCAATCACATAAAAGATGGTATCACCTTTCAGAATTTTTTTTTTTTTTTAGCTGAGATTAGATTTTAAATTGTGTCAGGTTCTCATTTACTGTCATACAAAGAGTCAACAGGGTTTTTGGAGAAGAGAGAGTCTGATTCTGAAGTTAGTCATAATTTTACAGATCTCTTGTGCTTTACCCAAATAGATTACAGATTCCTTGCCAGACATACATCCTCTATGTTCAGTGAAAGTTAGTATTTTTTAAAAGCCATGGTTCATATTTGTTTGGTCATAAATTAATAAGCAATACAGGCATCTTTCAAATATGGTGAGTTTAGAAAGCCAGCCACAGAGCTTCTGCCACATTGTACCTCAATGTATGGCTCCAGACTCGTCATCAGTATGAGAGTAAGCAAGAAATGGACAAAACTTGCTTTCTGCAGAAATAGCTTCCCATTTTCTGATTTTGAGAGTATGCTATGTTAAGCAGCTCAACAGCTTGCAGAGTAATTTTTGGTTGTGCACAAGCTCTCAATAGATCTTAGCAGGATCCCTAGTAATGGAAGATGCGACTTCAGAAACTTAAATTAAGAAACTATCTCCTCTTCCTTTCCTATGGACTACTTCACATACTTCCAAAGTTCTGGTTTACAAAATTCCTTGCCCTCTGTACAATGTAACTGATGCCATGGATTATGTGGTGAAAAGTACCAGTTACTTTTAAAGAATGCTTATTATTGAAGAAGTAAATTAGCCTACTTTAGAAAGCTCCATTCTGATTGGGTATGATTTACTGGATTGATTAAAAAAAATTATCTTTCATTGGGAACAAAGGTCAAAGTCAAGTATGCTTTTTGTGTCATAAATGACTTCTTTAATGTGGTAAACACACAAATCATTTAAGGATCAGCTGCACAGGTTACTGCATATTTGCTTTGATAATTCAGGTCTACATACTTGTACAGAAGTAGCTAAACCCTCTGTGTTTCTCAAAGTTGGATCAGAGACAGATACCAAATTCTTATAAAAGGAGGAGAGAGAGAGAGGCTGGAGGCTGAAATCCTTTCCTTGCTTTTTCTTGGTTCAGACATTCTTACAGCTCAATAAATTAATACTCTTTAAATAATTCTTAGAGCCCTCTCAAATTCGAGTGTTTCTCAGATTAAAAGTTATTTTTTCTGACTTTTCTAGGTTCAGTAGCACTCTGCTGTTCTGGAAAGAGCAGCTCTACATATTCATAGCAGCATGTCATAATCCCTATGGGCTGTGCTGCCTCACCCTTGTGTTATATGTGATACATTACCCGTTTCCCAAGCTGCTCTGAAGCTATTACATATCAAGATGTTAATTTCTTGAGCCTAAATAAAATATTCCCCAATAGGTTGCTCTGCATGAATACCTACAACTGGCAAAAGAGAGCAAAATGAATCCAACAATGACTGTCACCTCCCTAAAGCGTCTCCCTCCACTCCAACCTGCCACAACTTGCTCACCATCTGGACTTAAAATTGTATGTATTTTCCAGGTTTCTGAACTCACCAATGCCAAAGTTTAATCTAAAGTGCGGCCCACAACTGCCACCAAACACTTTTCCTAGATAAGTAAATCATGTTTCTTTCATGCCGTTCTCTCTATGCACAGAAATACTTTTATACTTAAATTTTCACAGGATGTTGAAGTTTTTTTACAAGGTTTCAAAGCACAATTAGTGAAAGAAATGACGTGGATGAAATTATCTCAGCTCATATTAATACATGCTTATTTTGGAAGCTGAATGGGAGGAGGGGAGATGAAGTGTAATGAGAAGGCTATTCAGAAACTAGACATCTCACTTTTTTCATGATCTCAAATTCCACGTATGACACAGGCACACCCTTATCTTGAATGAAATAAAAATCCTGCTTATAGCCCACTGTTTCACTGGTTTGCAGGGAAAAACTGAGCTGTTTTGAGGCAGAATGCATGAACTGTGAAATTTTAGGTAGTAAAACAAGGGAAGTTAAGTTCTTCCTTCAGCTGCTTTTGCAGAACACAAGCAGCACAACTCTGAACCTCCCCCCTGCTCCCTGTAACACTGTCCTTAGACAAGCACAGAGACCAGGAAAGGAGAAACAAGAACTTCAGGGACTGGACATGACAGTACAGTGTTTTCCTTGGAAGGTATGAAAAAGCCCTTGGCATTTATCCTGTAACTCCTGTCCACTGACTCTCAGTGCAGCTCCATCTGAAAGTGCCCTTATGATTAAGCAGGTTTAAGTGTTTTGCCAGGCCACGGCCAGAGTACGCAGTACTTCTCATAAGCCCATCTCTGGCCTTCCTCACTGCCAGAGGCAACCTACTGATAGTTCCCAAAGCATTTTGATTACTCCACCTGGAGGAAGTCTAATCTTTCTTGGGCAAAATGAGAACGCTGTTCTTCCATATTCAGAAGCAACAAAAAAGCCTCAGGAGCGGAGCCTAAAGCAAATCTTTAAGCACTCCACAAATCAGAATTTACATGAAGGCAGAGCTGATGCAAAGTGGTTTTTTAAATGCTATATTCCTCTTCAGTTTACAATTCTGTGCTACAGACATTTATATAAATTTAAAGCCAAAATACCCCACCAGACAGATGACTTACAAGGGGTGTCTTACTATCATCTATCTCTGTAGCTCTCCAACATTCACCTTACCTCATGCAAAAGAACAGCAAAACCCATTTAGTTACCATAACTGAATGCTTGATATGTTATTCAATTTTTAGAACAGAAACTGTTTTGCTGTTTTGCACTTATATCCAAATAAAATATCTTTTCCTATTTTTCATATGCTATATATATGTGCACCAAGCTTGTAGCTTGTAACTGACGTTCCATTTCTGTTTAGGCTAGAGATTAGAAGTTCACAGACATTTGCTACAATAGTATGTTTTAAAATAACAGCACATGGCCACTTCCTGAAATCACTACTCTTTCTTGAAGCTCTCAAAAAAGACATAATATAGTAATTTTGTCCTTTGTTCTAAATAGAGGATGGATTTTCTGGTTATAGACACGACTCCATAAACTATGCCATAACTGGGATGTGCTGTTTCAGAGATCTTTAATGCTAATGGACTAATAACAAATCCTGATTTAATATGCATGCGTTCATGTTTTGATGTATATCGTCTGCGTAAGATGGATAGAAATGTTCTACAACCAAAGTCAGAGAATTGTTGGACATAATTCAATATTAACTGTGCCTATAGACAAAAGAAGATGCTATGGTAAATTAAAAGGTAGTATATAAAATTTGAAAAATAAAACTTGACAAAATATGGGCTTTAGTCTGAAGGAAGTTTCATGAAAATAGAAAGAATCAGAGACAGAAGCCAAGTACACTAGTCCCAAAAAATCCCAACTGGATTGTGCACTAAGCGAAGAAGAAATGCTTGAGCAAATTAAAAACAATCCCCAAAAATACTTCCTAAAACTAGTCCTTTACTACAAAACTTCCAGACAATAAACAGAAATTTCTATAGTTGCCTATTCAGAGATAAAGGAGACTGTAATGTGAGTTTTTGAGGTTCAGTTTGCAGAATTAGTGATCTCTACTGTAGTGCAGTATGCAACAAATCAAAGTGACATACGCTGTGCAGGATTCAGTCAATATCAGTCAGAGACTATGCTTCAGCTACATCCACATACCCAGAAAATGAGCATATTGGGAGGAATCCACTGCAGAATGACTAGAAAAAAGTGATAACTTTTACTCGCAGCTGTGTAAAAGAATCATGATACATGCAGGTGACTTGTAAAAATGGATTCATTTTATAAACTCCCAAGAAATGCATTTAGCAGCCCTATGTTAGTACCCTGAATTAGCTGTGTTTCTATTCTTGTTTCTTTGGTAGCTCTTAATCACAAATTAGTTCAGGAAAGAATCTATAGACTGAGCACTGGAATTTATGCATAGCATGAACCTTTTATACCAATCTCTGGATGCAAACAACAACAACAACAACAAAATTATCTGTGATGATTTGTTTGAGCCAAAAGCTTGATTAACCAAATATCTGTGTATGTTAACTAATCATTGTCATACTGCTGCACAGTAGACAAACACATGCAGATATTCCCATTTTACAGAAAAACATACAGCTTAGTTTTTCGACAGCCACAGAATAAATCGTTGGTAAAAATCAGTAAAAGTAAAAATCAGTAAAAGAAAATTAGTTTTTCACACTTCACTCCTGAGACTTAAAGCTTCTTTTACTGATTATACTTTTACTTGATGTTTTACATGTGCTGGTTTTTTAGCCCATATTCAGCACTGGAGTTGGATGAAAAAGGCACCTCTGTAAAAGGTGCCTTTTTGTAGGAAAATCCTGTATTCTAGCTAGAAGATTTGTTTGCATTTCAGTATGTTAACTGAAAACATGTTAAAATTCTTGCTTTCGGCCACTGAATAATTTTTTAACCAATTTGTATGAAAATATTTCCTAGGTTCCAATCAACTTTAGTGTTTAATATCTGTTTATCGAGATACCTGTTCCTTGTTCCTCATCTATACTGTAAACTTCAAATTTTCCCAGGTAGCCAGTCATAGTAGTAGCCTCTCCTGTGTCCTCTTAACAGTTTAATACTGTTGAAAAATAAAAGCTGTTATTCTTAAGTACACACTACTGCTCTCACTGCTTCTAGGCAGACACAAGCTCTTTGTCCTGAGCCCTTACCAGCTCCCTCCTTGTGTCACAGTGGACGAGAACCAGGCAAAGCCGGGGAGGGATGCCTGGAGCTATGGAGGAACAAATTTAAGTAAATAGATGAATGATAATGGGATTCACTAGGCTATTTCAGCAACCTTACGCATATGCCCATAGAGACGGAGGGCTTATGGAAGGAATCCAGGGCTTCAGGCTTCTTAAATTATCTGTGACTTCCAGCCACATGAAATAAAGAGGCTTCTCGATAAAGAATGAGGGAAACAAGTCCCTAACCTAGATGTTGAAATGGCATCTCAGGAGCGTAGTAGATCCCAGAGCCCCCAAAAGTCTCTTCACAGAGGTTAGTCACCAGCAGGTCATAGGATGCTACAGGAAAGACATTGCAACCCAATGTCCAAGTACTTTATGCCTTATCTTGTTCTTTCTGCTTCCCCAAGCACGATTAAGTGTGCAACATTCAAACACTGCCCTAGAGACAAGACGATCATCCCTGCTGGGTTTTTTCAGAGCCACTAATCACCTGAGTATTGGACGTTTCCAAACACTGTTTAACAGACCTTGGACAAGAGCATTATAAGTTAAAGGTAAGGAATTATTCACTGTTATAGAAAAGCAGCAGATAAACTTGGAGAATGTCCATTAGTTGTGAGCTCCTGTTATGTGATGTTTAATAACCTCTGGGGCTTTTTTTTTTTCTGAATACATGGCATTTTGTAACATCTTCCTGATTCTCATGACTAGCTGCCAATGGGAAAAACCGGTATAGTCAGACCCTAGTGGCTTCACATTGGCATTCAGAAGAAGAACAAATCAAACAGGGCTCAGAGAAGGACATGTGCAATTCAAACAGCTGCTGATGTCTAGTGAACTGTCCCACATCATGTAACAACTTCATGGCATGGACATGTACAGGATACAATTCTTCAGAGCAGTGTTATCTGACCGTACACATGACATAGTGCTGTCTCCAGCTATGCCTCTTACAGTGGAGGCATTTCCTAGTATTACTAGTTTAACAACAGTCTCTTTACTCAATATTTTGTGTGCAAAAGCAGGTAGAGAGTAACAAATTCCAAGGCAGGAGTAACATTCCAGTTGACATGTATTGCTCTGATTTTGCATTGCATTCACGTGCCACCAAACGGTCTTGCCCTCAGAGAAGGAGCTTTCCTTTGTTTCCTTTTGTGCCCAGCTCAGCGCTGCTTAATCTTTACTGAGCCAGTGGAAAATTACTAGATTTAACCACACAAAGTTGGGGAGCCTCTCTGATGGGTGCTCCTCCCATCAATGCTAGAAGATCACAAAGGCTGGCAATGAGCTATGTAGGCTCAAAGCACTATTTGCATTCAGAAGGTTTGTTTAAACTTATCTGATCTCTCTGCTCTTAATAAATGTTAATATTCTACAAATAACATCTAGATGATCTGTTAATCAACAACTACTGTTGAACAAACACTACAAATGCACTGTAACAAGGTACTGCCAGTGGAGAAAGTAGAAGTTAAATAAATCTGATGTAAAACATTCTAAAATATATCTGAAAATACATTTTGTTTGAAAATGGTGTTTCTAAAAATTTATTCAAATGGCAGGCCTAATCACAGATCTGTGACCTGATTCCCACCTTCCACTTGTATTAAGCAATTAATTTTTCCTTGAGAAAATGTAGTTTTAGTTTTTATCACTTTAAAACCAGTTTTCCTTCCAGCATGTGTGGTTCCCAGTGACTATTTTCCTGCCATACTGTGCTGTCAAGACCATTCATCAGAACACCTGCGGCTCCAAATGATGCAATTGGCACATGAACAGCACTGGAAAAAGCAGCATGCACCTTATACACAGTGCAGCCATCTGCACTTTCAGGAAGTATGCTAATGCTTTGAGAGTAGTTAACAGGGTAGATGTTGCAGGATCAGAAGCAAAAAATCTTTATGAAGTTTTACATTTTATACCCTCCTAAGATTCTCCATCAGGGCTGTGAGAACTCCCCTCCAACTATTACAACAGTCTACACCTTATCAAGCACATTTGCTTCCAAATGGAGACATGCTAAAATGCCTCAGACTGCTCTTAACCATTAGTAATAACCACTAGTTCTGCAACTGAGCTAACTTCAGAACTGCAGTGGCTATTTCCTGTTTTAGACTTGGCTTTTCTGTCATACTGTCAAATTTCGTATTGCTTAATTGTTTCTCTAAGTGTATGAATGCTAACACATACAATGATGATGAAACTTATTATCATACTACACTATCTGGAATAAAATATTTTAAGAAAGCACCTTATAACAGGTGATGTCTATCTTGTTCACATCAGAAAACGTGTTTAAGGATGATTTTCAGAGCTGCTAATCGTATGTACAGATTCGTAGCACTTTTACTGATCTTTTCATTAAAGCATTAGGATTTTTGTAGCACTGCTTTGATTTCAAGTTCAGCTTTTGCACAATTTATAATATGCTCTTGTTACCCTCTGGTCCCAGTGGACTGGAAGGTAGCAAATGTGATGCCAATCTACAAGTAAGGCTGAAAGGAGGATCCAGGGAACTACAGGCCTGTCAGTCTGACCTTGGTGTCAGGGAAGGTCATGGAGCAGATCATCTTGAATGCTTTTACAGGACATCCAGGTGTTCAGGCCCAGTCACCACGGGTTTATGAAAGGCAGATTCTGCTTGACAAACCTGGTCTCCTCTACGACAAGATGACCCACCTGATGGATGAAGGAAAGGCTGTGGATGTTGTCTGCCTGGACTTCCGTAAGGCCTCTCACAGTGCTTCTTATAGTATTCTCAGAAAAAAAAAAAAAAAAAAAAAAAACAACCAAACAAACAAAAAACAAAAAAAACAACAACAAAACAAAACAGCTGCTCACGCAGCCCAGAAAGCCAACAACAGCCTGGGCTGCATCAAAAAAAACCACAACCAGAAGGTTGAGGAGGTGCTTCTACTCTGCTCTCATGAGACCCCACCTGAAGTACTGCATCCAGGTCTGAGGCCTCCAACACAAGAAGGACAACATGGACCTCTTGGAGGGGGTCCAGAGGTGGGCCAGAGAAGAGAAGGCTCCAGGGACACTTTATGGCAGCCTTACAGTATCTGAAGGTGGCCTAGAGGCAAGCTGGAGAGGGACTTTTTACAAGGGCTTGTAGTGATAACACAAGGGATAATGGGTTCAAACTGGAAGAGGTAGATTTATATTAGATAAGGAAGAAATTCTTCACTACGAGGATGATGAGCACTGGAAAAGGTTGTCCAGAGAAACTGTGGATGCTACAACACTGAATGTCTTCAAGACTATGTTGGATGGGGCCTTGTGCAAGGTGGTCTGGTGGAAGGTGTCCCTGTCCATGACAGGGAGGTTGGAACCAAATGATCTTTAAGGCCCCTTCCAACCCAAACCATTCTATAATTCCACAAACTTCCTTTCCTTCAATACCTTAAGTCTTGTGAATTTGTGCATTTTATCTTTTCTTCTCACTTCTGTGTCCCTGTACAGTCAAATTTGCATCTCATCATCTTTTCTATGTTAAAATAACCATGATTACACAACTTAGTGTTCAATGTTATTATAATTCTGATTCTTATCTTACCTACTGCAGCAAACCTACAAATGACTAACAGCTACATTTTCCCTATCTTGGCTACAACTGAGATAAAGAAAAGTCTCTAAACAGACTTTGATGTTAAACCTCAGTCTTTTTTGAAGCTGCAGGTCTCAGATGTGCAATAAATAGCAAGGGAATGTAAGCAACAATGCAGGTTGTGGAGTGGGAATTTTAACCAGCAAATTAAAATGGAAATACCCTGATGGGTGTAATTACATAACTGAAAGCTCCCCATCCATACTGGGTGGTTCGAAACTTGGCAAAAATACAGGAAAAGCCTAACCATGGGCCAGAGGAAACACCTAGTCAAGGCGCATAAGGTCTGTTTGAAGCAGTAAAACTGGTACCAAACCAGGCAGTCCTGCAGCCTGCTTGCACAGGCAAGAGGCATTCATGGCAGGAAGGTTGTCAGACCCTGCTGTAGGCATGTGCAAAGCAAGACAGGAGATGCAGAAAGCCACCAGAAGCAGAACTGTCTCTGAGTTGGAAGGCCCACAGAAGCAACAGGAAGATAAAAACCAACCTGAGCGTGGGAGGCAGAGTAATGTCAGTCATAGTAAAAATACTGTGAAAAAGCCAGAGCAACAGAAGTGCCAGACTTATGAAGTAATGTTCAGGGTTGAGGTGAGAAAATGGGGCTCATCCTTCCCCTACACAGCACTCCTCACACATAGCTTAGGAAACATAAGGGCAAGGTTAGCTACATGCTGCACTGCTTCAGAAAGCAGGCAAAGGTGTATCTTGCTGGGCTGCTGCCAGTGTTTTCTGCTAAGGAGAGGGATCTTGTTCTTGTAGGACACAGCCAGCTTTCATCTGGCAGTCTGAAACAGGGAAATCTGATCTGTTGTCTGTTTCTTAGAGCTGCAATGGCTAAAGAGAAGACAGCAATATATAGGACATGCTAAGAACGTAGTAATGTCTGAATTAGTTAATACGGAAAACCCTGTAACAGATAAGCTATTTCCTTCAATATCCAAAGGAAAAAACACGTAGATGAACCAAGTAATCTGTCAAGAAATTGGACTGTCGCTCCCATCCTCCCTTCTGCCTCAGACTCATTCATTGTTGCAGTAGCACCATATTTTTCTGGATATTTGTACAAGGTCTGATAGGAAGCGTCTCCAGTCTTGAGGACACTAAGTTGCAAAACCAGATGTTTGAGATTCCCAGATGCTGGCAAAACCATGTTTTCACTTAAATATTATTTCTTGTTAAGTTTGAGAGCTGCATCTTTTGCCTGGACAAAGACAGTGGCTTAAAGATTGCCAGTTTGTTTTGCATGGTTTTGTTTTTTTTTTTTGTTTTTATTTTTTTCTTTCTGCCTTTTCCTACAAATACATTACAAGCTGTTAAATAACATTGCTCTCATGTTACTGCTGAATACTATGGAGATGCCACAAAACCACAATAGATTGCTTGGAGCAGGATCCAAGTTTTTAAAGTTGTGAACTTAGGCGAAAGCTAGACTTGTCTCTAACTACATGGATTTTCTATAATATTGTCCAGATGTACGCAAGGTCAAATTACAGCCACACTCATCAAAGACAGGAATAAAACGACTATTTTAGACCTTAGTAATCTCCTGCCCCACAAGAGATAGCAGTGGAGAGCATGTGTGATAGTGGGAGGAATATAACAGCCCTGGAAAACCCATGTTTTGGCAGGGTAAGGCTTCCTGAGTGTCACCCCCCTTACCAACCCTCACGGTTGCCTTAATGCCCTCCTGACAGTGCTGCTAGAGCTGTATGCATCCTCCCTTTCTCAGCACAGCTCTTTTTCACAAGAAGATTAATAAAGGTAAGTCCAGAAATTACATCTCTGCCTGTCTTTCACTTACTTGGAACAATTCTCGCTAAATATACCTACCAACCCTGCATACATTTCCTTTCAGTGCTGATCTAAGTAGATAATATTTAGGCATTTTACACATTTTCAGTGCCTCCTGTACATTAATATTATTTGTTTGCTTATCACACTTCAAACTGAAGAATATTTTCTTTTCTTCATCCCAGACAGAAAAGCAAACAGCTGAATGGAGCTGAATCAAGCTCCTATAATTAAATTCAAAAAAATAATACTGCCTGTACAAACCAACTTCTGCAGAAATTTTTCAGTCTTCTTACCACTGAGGTTATTGCTACATCCTAGATCACTTAACTTTCAAAGATTATATATTCTGTTCACTGCAACATTTTAAGAGGACCTTGCAAAAAATTAAAAAATCACGTTTCAGCTGATAGCAAAAAAACCTGAAAAGGATAACATTGCCAAATACTCTACACAGGGAGCTATCACAAACAACGACTATGCCAGTAATTAAGCAGTCTTAAAAGCAAGTTATCTGCTAACAATGCCCAACATTCATTCCTTTTTTTCCCACCCTATTCTCAGAGCTAGGCAAAAAAGCTGAACATAATCTAATGTGCTAGGTGACTGTGCAGTGAAGTTTTGTTTCCTAATTGCAAATACTGCGCCTTCGCTCAGACAAAAGAAATCCCATTGAACTGATGTAAGCTTTTCTCATAAAGAGCTGTAAGAGAATTAAAATACAGCTGCCTGGTTTTCAGTAATGAGGTCCTGGGTGCTTTACATCATGCTGACAAACATTTCCCCTTTTTCTGTCTAAAGCAACTGCAACAATAGAGCTGTTAATCAGAAAACCTTCTGCATATCAGCCTCTCAGAGTAAAGAGATGCTTACCTTCTAAAGACTTGAAGAGGCCTTGCTACTGGGAAAATAATAAAGATGCTTTACTGCTGCACTTCAGCATCCCTCTCTCTGTAGCACTTTACTAGGAATACAGATCCTCCACCATTTTCTTGTCACGTGGCCAGTGGTACTGCTAAATAAGGACGATCACCTGCCTTCACATAGCTGGCTGTGTGATCCAGCGGCTAGCGGGCTTTGGTTAAAGGAGCATTTAAACGAATGCAGAGCTGTGTTTCAGACATGAAAATAATTTTTTTGTTACATTCTCTGGGGAGCATTGTCAGAGGATCACCAAACTCCGATAACAGCAAGTCAGCTGGCAGTAGGGAAAAGCTTCCTGCTGTTTCATTTCAGAGCCCCAGGAGAGCTTGTGATGGGAGACTGCATGACAGGAGTTCTTACGGATTCCACCCATCTCAGCCCTCGTTTCTGTTTGCATCAATGGTTATAGAGTATATGCATATTCAAATATGCTTTACATAATTTGTTCAGTTTGCAATTCAGCTATGGGAATGCAGATACAAATTTTTTAAAAATCCTAAACAAACACCAGTTCAGAAGGAAGGGTGGACTCTGGGAACACAGTAGGAGCACTTGACATTGTTTCTTAGGGGTGTGCTTGAAGGAAGGACATTTCTTGCCATGCAGCACAGTCCCATAGTCTCTGTTTACCATAGCCTGTTGGGGGCAGAGTACCTAGAAAATCAGGTTTCTTTCCAGACGCAAACCAGCATTTAATCTTATTCTCTTGCAGCCCTATAGGGACTAAACAACAAGGGAACAGGCCCTAGGTTGGTCTAACATTCAGCTGCTCCTTGAAGAGGAGTCATATGAGAACTGGAGGTGCTTTCACAACAAATTGCTAGGTCATAACCAGTCAAAACCGAACAAAAGGCTAATTCTATTTTTGTTTGTTAGTACAGCTCCACATGTATCTACAGCACAGTGTAAATAAAAAATCAGTGTCTCTCACCTTGTTCTTCATGGTATTAGTAATCCTACAAGAAAAGTTCTCATTGTCTGCTGCAGATCTGTGAAATTAGTCCCAAGCCGCTATTTTAAAGTATAGAACAATACCAAGCATTTTAAGCCATTAAAATTCATCACCAATATGAAAATATACTTCTAAAGAGCACACTGCTGCAGATGTGATCTTTGATGCTTCTGGCAGGTAGCTCTACGTAAGATTTCTAATGATGGAGATATTTTTTAGCTCTTTTTTCCACTGGACAATCTTTTATTCATTTGAAATCAAAAGTCCAGACACTCAGAAGCTGAATCCAGGAAATAGAGCTATAAAGTATTTATGTATAATAGAAGTCATTAGTAGCATGATTATGATGAAGCTATGAAATCAGTAACATGGAACATTAGTAGCCTTGGCCTTGATCCTCCATACTCAGATTGATACAGAACACCTCTGAGATTTTAGAATGCTCTGCTGCAACCCACTGCAGTTCCTTTTAATTTTTTTTTTTTTTTCAGTCAGTGAAGTGTCTTTCTCTTCTTGTTAAAAGGTTTTTATAAAGTACTTGGTATTTGGCATGTAAATATTAATGTTGTTTTCACAAAAATGGGATCATCACCATATTGGCTGCTGCTATTGTTTAACAGCTGGCTTTGCAATGGAAAACTGGGTTTTTAGTTTTAATTAATTTTCAACCTCCAGATGGTGATGGAAAATACTGTATCACCCCAAAACTGATGACAAAAAAAGATGGCTGTAATGACTTCCTAGGCCAAAACAATTAGAGGGAAAGAAATTATGTTACTAAAGCACACACATGAGCAGTGTGTTGTTACCTCCATCAACAAAAAAGGTCAACAGTGAGATTCACTGACACTAAATAGATTATTCCCTTTTTTATTTAAAAAAAAAAAAAGTTTTAATGAATTTTCAGCTCTGTTGTTGGAAATTTCCCTGCTCTGAATCTGTCCCAGATTCTTCTATTTTTGTAGAACATCTTCAAAAGTCTAATACATAACATAGAGCTTCTAATACATAATGTATATTACTACAGTTATTATAATGGTGTGATATATAATAATGTAAAATACATTAATTATATAGTTTCCCATCCTAAACTCAGATGAACATTGAATTCTCAGGTTCTGAGCCAGTAATCTTAAAGAGTTCTTGTGCATGCTAATCTAAACATTTTGTTTTGTTTCAGTTCTTTTTTTTACTATTGTAACAAGGCGTTAACTTCCATTTACTTGGACTTTCCTACAAGCAACCTTCTCAGTTGTTGCTTCTTTCCTTCATGTTTGTTTTTAACCTTTAAAGCATGATCCTTGTGTTTAGTTGCCAAGTGGGAGACCCAAGTTCAATTCTGATTTCAAGTCCATAATCTTGTGAGTTCCGCAGGAGCTGGAAGCACCACTGAAGCAGCATGCCTAGTCCCCAGAGTGCCTGGAATTGCTGTCTAGCAAATCTGGCCAATTAACATAGAATCTTGACAGGAGTGAAAGATGACAGCCCCACGGGTATGCAAGGGAAAAAGGCAACAGAGACATCCAAAGGGAAGTAAAGGTTACTTTGCAGAAATGTGGCCTCTCAAACTTAGAACAGATTTTCAATCCTCTAGGCTTCCTATATGCAGCAGTTTGCCTTGCCCATTAAAGCAAGAAGCAAACCTGGGGTCCTTAATTCACTGCCTTATGCTAGTTTTAGGGTGACAGAACAGACATTTTGAGAAAATACTAGGTGAAACCTTTGGTCCACTGGGATTTTTTCCCTGGTTCCATTCTGTCAGCATTTCTGATCAGTATTGGACATGGATATTTAATTTTAATCATTAATGCCTTTGAGATATATAATGTGCATTCAGCTAAATCACAAAGATAGCAGAGTAGTTTCAGAACTCTTATTAACCTTGAAATAGTCACAGATTCTTCTTTTATTATATTAAATTATCTTTATTCACTGTCAACCACAGGCAATATGATGAAAACATGCTTTTCTATTAAAAAAAAAATTACTGGATTGCTTACACTACTGGGCAATTTTAATAGCCAGCAGTACAACAATAGTCACAGAGAGATATCTGGACAGAGGCAGTGGATGAACTATCTTTTTCAAAAAGTCACTATACAAGAAGGATAAATGAAGCTTTCTTTTGTGGAAGCCTTATTCTAGTGGGTTAGATGAATTTTGGTATTTGTTCAAAGGAAATTGCCTTCTGCTCAGTTTTGCCAGTAATTTTCAAAGCTCTCCTCCAAACCTTCCAAACATCAGTGTCCTTATCTCTGCTGCTCTCAGTGCTTCTTGTTCCTCAAGTCAAAGTATCATTTTTTAGTATTTTCCTCAGTTCTTTCTAGCTCTTCTTACTAAGGAAAAGGATAATCCTTCCCTACAGCAAAGCTAAGAACAAGATCAATCTGGTATACACAACCACTAACACATCCTAAGGAGCGTGCTAGCATAGTCATCTTCAGTGTTCCTCGTCTGCCTCCTGACCACTGTGTCACCACCAAACTTCATAGAGCTCTGTAAGACCAGACAGCTTCTATCAGGAAGAAAATGACCTCCAGTCTTCATAAATTTTACTGGTGACACAATTCCACTCACAAAAGCAGCAGCAGCAAAGTATGTTATCCTGCCTACTCAACATCTGTATGGTGCTCCATGAATTTTTCCTTATTAAATGTAGTCACTCTTGGCTGTTCATGTATGGAAAGCCATATAAAAAGCTATTTTATTTTAAGAAAGATGGATATTAATAATGTGCTATCAAATATTTTTGTACTTTTTTTATGATGCCAAAGAAGCATCTACGGTTTATTATTTTTGGTGTTTGTGTATTTTGACACTAGCAAGCATTCTCATACTTCTCTTCCTGCTCCTGCTCTTTCTTGTAATGGATAGTATCCCACTGGATACAAGAAAATATTGAGTGAAAATAGGTGAACTTTATCTGTTCAAGCCACTCATAGTTTCAATCATAACTTGATACAGGGATTTGCAATTGCCCCCAGTGAATTTAGTATTCTTGCTTGCTCACCCCTACCTAAATCTGTAGAAGACCCCCTTCCCATGGGTATTCTTCCTGCAGACATCGCAGGGAGCTTGCTGAATTTATGGAATACAAAGGATACCTACCAAATAGTAAATCCTTATTCCCCAGATAGAAAGCTAGAGTTGCTATGTGATTTAGTCAACTGTCCAATTTTTCTGCCGTTGATAAACTGTATGAGGAACCAAGATCTCACAGTATAATCAAGATATAAATACATTCTGGTGCATACAGTGGAACAAAGGGCAAGGTTGTTCTGAAAGAGCTGTCCATAACTATGTTCCTGGTTTGGATCTGATGATGGCCCTCAGGGTTTTACATTGTTTGACAAAGGGATCCTCTTCTGTCCCAGTATCAAAGTCAGCATTGCGATCTTGCCAAAACATGATGGACTGTTCCAGGTGGGAACAACATAACTGGGCTGAATACTATTGATAAGTTTATATCACCCTAAAAATGGGTTGTCTGTGCTGGAATCACAGCATAAAATACAAGTAAAAACTTTGCACCTCATAATGATTGCCATGTTGCCTCTGGTGACACCCCAATTGGTTTGATCTGGGCCTGTAATGATGGTAAGATGTATACCTCTTTATGGGCTGAGTTGCCTGAACTCCAGTGTACCTTGGGCCTCCCACCATTGTATCCTACACGGAAAAGGACTCTTGTCCAACCCCACTGGGTGGCTTGCATGAAATAGGCGAGAACTAGGAGGAGATGTAGAAGGGTTGCAAGATGCAGGAGTGCTACTCTCAAGCCGTACTCTGCCCAGCCTGTGTTTGTGCTTGGGATTGCCCTGACCCATCTGCAGGACCTTGTACATGGCCTTGTTGAACTTGATGAGGTTGGCATAGGTCCACCTCTCAAGCCTGTCAAGCTCCCTGTGAGATGTCATCCCTTTTCTCCAGCATGTCAACCACACCACACAGCTTTGTGTCATCTGCAGACTTGTTGAAGGTGCATTCAATCCTACAGTCAATATCACCGACAAAGTTGTTAAGTAGTGCTGGTCCAAACATCAACTCCTGAGGAATGTCACTTGTAGCTCCATTTGGACATGGAGCTGTTCACCCCAACATTTTGAGTAAAATCATCCAGCCAGTTCCTTATTCACCAAGTTGTCCATCTGTCAAATCCATGTCTCTCTAATTTAGACACAAGGATGTTGTGCAGAACGCTATCAACTGCCTTGCACAAGTCTAGCTTAATGACATCAGCTGTTCTTCCCTTACCCACTGATGCAGTAATTCCATTCTAAAAAGCCACCAAATTCATCAGGCACGATTTGCCCTTAGCGAAGCCATGTTGGCTGACACCAGTCATCTCCTTATTTTCCATGTGTTGTAGCATAGTTTCCAAGAAGATCTGCTCCATGATCTGCCTGACACAGAGGTGACTCTGACTTGCCTGTATTTCCCTAGTCTTCCCTTTTTTCCCCCTTTTCTGGTTATTCGTTATGTTTCCCCTTCTTTCTTTTACCACGGATGTACCTCTAGAAGCTTGTGTTTGTGCAATATGTAAATATACAAAGGTTAAATACATAAGTGAAAAAAAGGAACCTAATTTCTACACTCTGCAAAGAGTATATGAAACAATAACCAGAAACCCACAAGGAAAAGTTCCTTGCAGGAAGGAAAGGCTAAGACTAGAGAAAGCTCTGGATTCAGGTGCCACACCTAAAACCACTATTGCAGACTGGTGTTACAGGTTCACAATGCAAACTTAATTGCATAAAGCAAAAGTATTTGACAAAAAAAAAAAAAACAAACAAACAACAAAACCAAACAAACTAGAAACAGAGAATGTAATCCATGCTCAGGGCACAGCCAGACCTTCAGGTTAAGGGTGCTTGATTTTCTGATATCAAGCACGCTTAATTAAGCATAAGCCAGGATATAGATCATTCAGTCAAAGCAAAAGTCTCATTTAGTGAAGAAACAAAGAAACTTCCTGAGTCAAAATTATGACCTATAAAAGTACAAGAATTCAGTCAGAAGCACACTCCTGAGAGCTGAGTATCAATTACTTAGCCTTTGTTTCAGATCTATCAAAGCCTACTTCAGAGATGTAAATCTCTGGTGGACTCAGAGCCTGACAACTAGCATCATCAGGCCACCTAGAAATTCTACTGCAATAAGACCAAATGAAAAACCTTCTCTTACGTGATGACACCAGTGTTTCTGTGCTACCCTCCCATAGGCTAGCACTTCTGCTGTACCACTTTGTTTTAAACTTAGTTGGCTAAGAAGGGCAGTTAATTTCAGACTCAAAAACTGCACACTGAGGTATGTTTTAAGAAGGTACTTGAGCTCTTAAAACAGTCAGTGAAATGCATTAGGAAGCATTTCTAATTATACAGTTCTATCATATCAGTTGCTGTTTCTTCAGCTGTTTATGTAAGAGGTTTAATGAAATTGACATATAATCTAGAAATAATTATTCCCATATGTGTTTCAACCTTTCCACCATAATATTTTCTGTGTGTCTGCTTTGGTTTCAAAGGAATCAGGGCCTCTGTGATCATGCTGTGGGCATTTGCATGTGCCTCTGCTATTCCCTAAAAAGTCTGAAGTCATTAGCTAACTGCCCAAAGACTAAACTTATTACAAGTATATTGAAGATCAGCAACCAAGCACAGGGGAAACTGAGGGGAAAACAGCACTGTAAAACAATCTCTATAAGATATCAAATCTTCATGCAAGAGCAATATTTTTAACAACGTAAGTGTTGGAAAAAATCTCCATTAGATTTCACAACTTATCAACAAAAAAGTCTACCAACAACGTATTAACCCAAGGGAAGTAGATTTTACTGTTTCTGTTATTTCCATAAATAATTGCTCATGCAGATGCTGGGTAACTTCCTTGCTTTTCTTTACTTCTCTGGGTTTCAGCATCACTAGTGTTAAGGACAGAAACAGACAATGCTATCCACTGAAAAAACATTTACTATTAAAAAAAGTATTAACTTCTGATTCAGATAAGAAAAAAAGCTTATAACTGAAGCTATAGTGACAATATAAATATTCTATACAAATAACTAATGTGTTCTTTCCTTGCAGGATGCACCATATTCCACCCTGCATTTAAGTTTTCACTGAAAACACTCATATTAACATGGTCCAGTTTTGGACTTTATAACATGAGAGTCAAAAAGAAGAAAAGTCTGAGAGAATATACTAAGCTCTAAGAATAACAGATGTACTACATGTGAAACACCAATGTGAACTACTATTGTGTATAAGACTCAGGTTTTCAAGATCCAGAGAATTAACTTCCTAAAGAAGAACACAGTTCTCGAAGTGGATCTAACAATTCACACCAATAATATGTTAAAATCCCTTAAAAATCCATAGCCATAGGAATTAATTTTCTAGTGCCAGTGTAAGTTCAAAAATCTGACTCTTTTCTTGAGGTATCTAACAAAGAATCTTAGTGCTTCAAAGTTAGTGCTCAACTCCATTGTGCTGATATATAAAAAAAATATTTAAAATCGGATACCTAGATTAGTTTTCTCTTCATCTCTCAGAAAATCATGGGCATGTAAGCATGGTAAGTCAAACCCCATGATGCTGCCCGCATGTAATTAATCAGTGTGACTTAAGCAGGGTCAGCATCTGGCTGCTTTTAATTTAAAATGCTTTATGGGAGAGAGAGGAGTTGACAGCTGATTTGTTCATGTCAGATTTGAAAGCCTGAAACTAGGCAGCACCTCTAAAAAACCCTTCCTTTTCCATGCCATTCATGCTCACATTTACTGTGAGGTAAGCATTTTTTTTTTTTAATTTTAAGATTTTCACTAGAAATCACTGGTCTGTCAGAAAACAGCTTTATTCATTGAAAATAATTGGTTTCGATGAACTCTCAGTGAAACCCTGCAGAGATAATGAAGGAAGATGACTTCCAAGGTGTGGACTAGTTCTAAAAAGCAAATCATCTCAAAGTCAAAGGATGTTTAGTTTTCCTAGATCCACAAATGCTAAGTCTCACTTCCACACAATAATGTGCATGCAAAACAGCAGCTTGAGGATTTTACTTGTTTTGCTTCTTCTCGATTTCTTTTTGTAGTAAATGTCAGAATTTCTACTTTTGCTTCTGGGATAGAAATTAGAAGCTTGGAGGAATGAGTGCAACAGAAATGTGGCAAACACCTCTACTTTTGATAGCTTCAAGGTCAAGCACTCAGCTTTTGGCTTTCTTCAGACTGTACAGAACTAGGAAGTACTCATCTTCTGCTACTCTTCTTCTGCTGGTGAGAAAATTTGTCTCTTTCTTGAGGGCAGTAAATGCTAACCTCTATCAATAAAAGCTGTCACTGGCCTACCAAAACAGAGCCACTCTCATCTCATATTCTCCTCAGTGTTGTCTGTCTAATTAGACTGAAGCAATTTCAGCCAGGGGTAGTATGCTCTGTATACCACTCAACATCTTGTCTGTCAAGAAAACATAAAATCCTATGCAGGTGCTTAAGTTTAAGTGTCCAAATAACCTCATATTTTCAGAGTTTCTGACACTGAGGCTTCTGTTTAGGATGAAATCAGCACTTACTGTATATTAAAAATAGCTCAGCTACAACAGTGTCTGATCTTGTGGTAATGATACACTCTTTGAAAAATGTGTGAAAATATTTAGAGGGGAGGTATTTTAATGTCTGGAGAAAGACAAAAAAAATGGCTATTGAACTATTTACCCCTGAAATCAAAACAAAATATGAACCTTTTGGGGTGGGGAGGTGGGTAGCAAAAAGCTGTAGTTTTCTATCACAGGTTATGTGTACATACTGTTATCAGGATTATACTATCACATACAGGCATGCCACCTTTAAGGGAAAAAAAGCCTACTGCTAAAATTGCAAAATTGTTAGTGAAAATTTCAAAAAGTAAAGTCTAAAATAAATGGCAAGTCAATTAAAACCTGAAAAATAGAAGCTGTGAATGTGATCTGTATTCTACACTGAAGGGACAAGTGCTTGGAAGAAACTTGAAAAGGGTAAATCAGTCTTGCATTTCACACGAAAAGTATGCTTCCACATGTTTCATACCACGTGCTCTTTTGTGTAAAGTGCGGTTCAAAGGGAGTAACGCACACAAAGCAGTTACACCCTGTCCTGGTTTGGTTAGGACGGGATTAATTTTCACCAGAAGCTGGGAGGTGGCACTGCCCAGACAGACAAAGGAACCAGCCGGTTGACGTCATGCACATGACACAAGGGCCTGGGTGGAGTTGTGGGCTGGGGAGCTGGGAGCTAACGAGGTCTATGCTGTTTTATAGTACTTTTTATATTGTTTCATTACTGTTATCACTGTTGTTTACTTCCCCTTTTGCACTGTTGTATTAAATATTTCTTATGTCAGCCCACAGTGGTTTGGTTTTTTTCTCCCTCTTCTTCCTGTTCAGGGGGTGTAGGTGTGAGCAAACAGCCACATGGTGCCCAGATCCTGGCTGGGTCTAAACCACTACACACCCCCTCTAGTTTTATTTGTATTGGGAAGTTTCTTTTACTGCACACAAGAATTTCAATGCTACATTCTTCTTTGTACAACTACAGCAGCATGTCAGTTGCAGATATCCAGAAGAAATGAGGTCAAACTTCAACGCCTGCATCTCTGAGGCTACCCCAGAAGTCCACTGTAGCAATTACAACCTCCCAGTTGTAAAAGGAGTCCACAACAGAAGCACCCTATTCAAAATGTACAGTAAATGGAGTCAAGAAGGTCATCTCTCTCCCTCCATCTGGTGACACAGCTGAGAGACTGCAGGCAGTAGTGATGCTGTCAATACAGAGTGTCAACACTTCCACCCAAAGGCAGGTGCAAAGGTACTTAAAGTGCCTCAACTGCCAGTCTGGTCTGAACAGACAGAAACGCTTCTCTGTTTTGACTACAGCTTTGAAATAACCATAAAGACAATAATTTTCTATCATCCTTTCCTCTACAATGAGCACCTCTTCTGAGTCTGGGCCTCAACTCCCTCTTCTCTACCTTCTCAGCAGCAGAGATAGTACTTCACTTCAATCCCTCCATAATCTCATCACTGACATTGTATCTGGATTAGCAATACCATTAGTACCTGATTTTGTCCACATTGGTTTTAGATTTAGATTATGAAGTCTATGGGACTTCATCGGAGGAAGATTGAGTTATTGTTGAAAGGAAGTAGCCTAACAACTTTCCTTTGTTGTAAAATCAGCCTAATTTGGCTCATATAAAAAAGCCAAGAACCAATTTAGAATAGGAGGCATACAGTGATACTTAAACCATATAAACATTATTAATACTTAAGACTTGAAAGTCCTGCCATCTATTTGTAATGTCATGCACTTCAGTAAGACTGACAATGAGTGAACTGAAGAGTCTTTAAAGGAAACAGGTTGTTTTTTCCTTACCCTGATTTTTGACTTAGTACTTTTTCACTGTTGAGAAGCACTGCTTCCTCCTTCATTTCTTGTTCTGTTGCTACATTATTTCCAAGTCTCTGCTGAGGATTTTCTTCCCATGCGCCATCACCACCAACCACCTTCAACATACATGTTCCTGCGATGTCCAAACTCTTGTTCTTGTTAGTCAGGCTGTCCGAAGGAGAACAATCCTCATGTTCAAAAGACTTCTGAAGGGGAGTTACTACCTGAAATTCTGTCCAAGTGTCAAGAATCAATTCCTGTGCTACAACAGCTGCCATTTCTTTGCCAGAATGTTCAGACCCTGATTTTGGCATCTCTGACTTGGCAGAAATTTCTTCAGGTGATATGTCATTGACTTCATTTTGGCCCAAGATAATCCAGCCCTCATCTTGGTCATAGCCTTCCTGTGATCTTTCATCGTGCAGTTTTTGAGGCTCAACAGAAGAACTTTTCTCTTCCAGGTGAACAGAGTCCCATTCAATTCCACAAACAGTATGATCTTCCCTTTCTTTTGTAATGGAGATTGGCTGAACGGTGTCAGAAGAGTCCAGTGAAAAGCCTTCCTGAGATTCTCTTTGTTCAGCTGCATTAGTTTCTTGAGATGCAAAATCACTTTTGTTTCTTTCAAGGGTATCCTTAGTTGAACATATATTTTCTTGCTTGGAAACAAGGATGTAAGCCATGTCCAGTGAAGTTGGATGTAGGTCCACCTGCATCCTTACATCTTCCTTATCCTCTGTACTTCTTATTTCAGGGCTTTCAGAGGGGTTTCTCAGATTATTCTCCCTACGAAGGAGGGAAGCAGTGCCAGCTTCTAAAAAAACAGGCAAAGAGAAATTACTTTTAGTTTTTGAGTTACTACTTCAGTCACCATGATTTCTTTACATCAGTAGAGTGAAATAAAGCTCTTCTCAGTTTGCTTTGCTCTGTTAATGTGTACTTGAATTTTACAACATCATCACCATCATTATTGCTAAAGATTACACATTAACACTGCAGTCATTCCTAAGGAACAAGTGATTCAGTGTCCTATATGCTAGGTCTTGTACAAACAACAGAAATAATGATCCTACTTCAATGTTTAAAAGATTTATCTCTGTCTAGAAGAGTGATGGTAGAGGTCTCCCCAAAGTACAGAGCTTTGTACATTAGGGAGAGACAAAAAATTCAAAATTCACTCAAATTCTCATAATTCATCAGTAATACTCCACATATTTCCTTCTTTCTTTGTCCTATGAATGTGCTCTGGAAAGCAGGTTTTCTTACCATCAGGTGATCTTTTATCTCCACCTGCCGGTGAGTCAAGATCAGTTGTTTCTGCTTCAGATTTTCCTACTGCAATCTCAGAAGCTCCTAGAGTTACTTCAGGCTTGGAGAGTGAAGGTACTGATACGTGATTTTTCTGAAGGCACTCTGTGGATGTTTCAGACACCTGATCCTGAATGTTGCTGTCGTCAGTCATTAGGATGCCTTCTGCACCTTTCAAAGGAGCTGGCAGTGGTAAATTTTTTTCCAAAGAAACACTGTCACAAAATGGCTGCTCAAGTAAGAGCTTATTCTTTGAACACTTGCTGCTGCCAGAAGGTTCAGCATCAAAAGGTACATAGGACAGTGGAGTACACACCAGTGGTGATTGGTCACTGGCCACTTCCTTCAACACAAAACCATAATTTTCAATTATACCTTCAGAATCTTTTGCCGTGTCATTAGCCAGTTGACTATTAGAATCAGAATCAAGGCCTTCATTACCACCAGGAAGAAAGGATTTTGGGAAGAGTATCCGTTTATCCCTTGATTCCCCTTCTGCTGCTTCGCTGCCTACTACTGCCAGCATGTTCATTCCACCACACGTGCCTGCTGGGACATTAGTCACTGTTGTGTTCCTGACGTTATATTCTATGCCTGTTTTGGATTCATCCACACTTTCTTCTGACACGTCTAGCTCATCAGTAGTTATTGCTGTGTGGTCAGTATTCCATATTCCAACTTCAGCCAAGGCACTAATTTCTCTTAAGCTTTGTTCTGCCCTATTAGTTGAAAAGAAATCCATGGGAACCAACTGCATTTGAGAGGTCGCTATTTGGACTACATCAGTTGGTGTTCCCTGATAGCTTCCAGAAGTAAAACTTTCATGGAACTTTTCTTTCAGATCTAAGGACATCACTCCTAAAACTTCATCACTAATTTCATCTGACTCAGCTGGGTCAGTAACGAGCTTGTTTTCTAGACCATATTCTTCCAAAACTGCAAAATCAGGACTCCCTTGACTATTAGAAGACATTAGCTGATAGGATTCAACAATCTTTCCCTCTTCACAGTCCTGAGGGCTACCACTTTTGGACTGTGTCTCTACCTTCTGCATTGCTAACTGACACTTTGAACCAAATTCTGTCTCTTTACTTATATTGGACCATGTGTGAATTGGCTGACTATCTTTTACAGGTTCCACCCCGACCTGAGAAGATGGGATAGAGGCATGCTTAGCTTCATACTCCTGGCACACATCAGGACTGCTTGATGCCTCTGAACTATTGTCTTGGTTACAGTGACTTAATATATCAGGATTTTCACCATCTGGTTTCAGAGTGACAATCTGCTCAGCATTAGTCCACAGGTCAGGTTCCATTGAAAGCAGATGATTATTTTCTTCTGCATTATCCTGTAAAATATCTGGGATAAATGTGTTTTGGGGAACTAATACACTCTGCCCTGGACTTGAGTTCACTGTCATTTCAAAAGATAAGCCTTCTACAGTGAAAGCATCTGGCAGGGAGTTGTGCAATTCTAATCTTTCACAAGTATCCGGCTGTTGTTCTTGAGGAATGAGACTTATATTTCTCTTACTGTCTTTTGGTAGACCAAGTACAGTGATTTCTTGAACTGATGTATTTGGCATAACTTGCTCCTCATCTGAAAAAGAGTTCTGTGGAGTCACGTGATCTTCCTCATCTGTAGAAAAGTGCTCTTTCAAGCCCCTTTCCTCTTTATCCAGTATAAAAGGCTCAAACTGTTGGAATTGTACAGTGCCTTGATTTATTTGACCATGGGGAATATTCGTAGGATGTACTAGCCTTTCATTTTCTTTCTCATCACAGTTCAGGGGGGCAGGCTGATTTCCATCACTACTTGCATCAGCAAAACGTGATTCTGTTAGTTCTTCATCTTGTGAAGGTGTTCCCCAGGAGCCCTCTTTACTATTTGTTAACTGGTTTGTTGTGGAGTGACTTGAAACAGAATACTGATCTTCCAATCGCTTTTCTTCACAACGTTGTGAATCCCACCATTCTGAATGATCATCTGGAAAACAAAATGTTCCTGCTGTGGATTTTGGATCAGCTCTTACATCAGCTTCCAATGACATACTCCATGTATCTAAGGCTTTTGAAGAATACTTTTCTTTATCACCAACAGCAAAAGTTGGTGTAGTGTCTTCTTCCATTTGATGCAAATATGAGTCTTCTCCGCTACCTGTTTTTTCACTGAGAATACTCAACTGAGTTTTTTTCTGAAGTGTTTCCCAGTAACATAAATATTCAGAAGTCTCATTACACTCCACTGTAGTCAAGTCCTCCTGCAATACTTTCCTAGCTTTAGTTGTTTCAGGATTTTCACTGAGGATGCCTACCTGGACCTCCTCTCCTACCTTGGTTTTCACATGTAAATTGTCTTGATTTGCTTCAGGAATTGTTGCATTGGATTGAGCATAATCCTCTCCAAATTCAGATGCTTTGTGCTGTTTGTTTTTATATGTGGAATCTTCATGAATCACTTCAGAACATGCCTCTGAATTCTCTGAATTCTCATTTATGTCAGGACTTGATAAAGAAGATACAGTATCATCATCTACATGGGCATTCCAAAACCCTAAGCTTTTAGGAACTTTGTTCGATTCAGAGCTTTTTTCAAATTCTTCTTCACATTCATTCCCAAATTCATTTATTTTACAAACATTTTCAGGATTTTTATTATTTTTAATATCCCATGTATCCCCACTTCTTTTGTGATGACTGGTAACTGGAAGGTCTCCCCACATATTCACAGATGTATCACTTAAATCTGGACTTGTTCCACTTGAGTGTGCATAATCATTTATTGAATCACTCCACACATTATCTTCTTCCAAATAACTTTTGATCTGTATATCCCTTGAAAGGCTACTTGCGGTGTTTGCCATTTCAAGGGCTTCACTTGCCTCAGGACTTGTTCCAGGAGACTGTAAATCTTGACATGGCTGTGAATCCCAAGCAGTTTGAGGAAAACTGTCATTAAACATTACATATGGCTCTTGGCAAAGATTATTAGCAGATTCTAAATTTTCAGAGTCTTCACTTTTCCCAGAACCTATTTCATGTGAAAACAGATTTTCCACCACAGACACATCTGTAATGTCAGGAACATTGACATATCCTGATGAAGAACTCTTCTTAAACTCATCTGTGAAAGGCTTTTCATGAGTCCTGTTCAGTTCTGAGATATTTTTAAAAGATACTAACTCAGAATTACATTTGCCTGCATGGTTAGGAACCACTTCAAGTAAGCCTTCCTTCACTTCGTCCAGTGCTTCTTGTGGATCATTCACCAAAGGAATGGATGTTGCTAGGCAACAACTACTCTTACCAGAATCATTCCAGATGCCAGAGCTTCTGGGCATTTTGGAAGAATTATTTTCATTATCACTACCCTTATCAAAACTTTCAGAGATACTTTCCATCTCAGGACTTGTTGCATCTTCTATCACTGTAGTCTCATTTTCAGCTTTCTCAGAAAGCAGCTGTGATGTTTCACTATAATTGTAATTCTGTGGTCTGGTATCATCAAAAGATTCATAATTCCTGCCTTCCTCAGAAGCACTTGAAGAAGATGCCACATTATTTTGTGACAAGTCTTTCCTCTCTTCCTGACTAACTGCATTAGTTTGATGGGGAAATGACTCATTCTCTGTGACTAATGCTTCCAAGCTAACACTATTGCTCATTTTTTCTGGGGAGCTTGCAACTTCGTTTGTTGACCTGTTTTCCTCTGAATCTGCATTACATGAAGATTCACTGTCCTGCTGCACTGGTTTATTACAATTGTCACGAATGATCTGCTGTCCACTTAGCTCATCTGTTGTGCTGTATTCCTCTTTTCCTTCCTGAGAGAGGATGATGGTATTGTCCCAGCCTTCCTCACAACCCTGTTTCAGCTGCTGCACTGAATCCTGACTATCCAGCTTGTCATCAACTGCAGCACTGTTTTGTGCTGACTTCTTACTAAGTATCTCACTCTGTAAGTCACATATTTTCAGATCCAAACCATTGCCAGTGTCTGAGGTTGGTGTAGATGTGTCTATGTCTTCTACAGGAATACTGCTCACTGTTTCTACATTTTCAGCTGCATTGTGTGTAGTATTTAATTCATTCTGTGGTGGTGATAAGTCATTCACTGTTTGGTTGTATACCAGTGTTATTCTTCTGTTTTCAGATATAGGAAAATTATTTTCACTGGTATGTGTCTCAGTTGAAAAGCACTGATTAGCTGTTTGTTCTGAATTAAGAAAAGGTTTAGAAGAGGCAGAAAGAGCAACAATTTCAGAATTTCTTTCCTGTAACTGGGTGACGTTATTTAAGGGAGTGTTCCAAATGTCTGTGTTTCTGGCACCTGAAAAAGGCATGTTGCTAGCAGATAATGGTTCTTTATTTGCTTTCTCAACTACTTTTGGCTCAGCCAAATCTGGGGTTATCAATTTGTCAATATTTCTTTCTTCATTGACATCTTTGTCTTCGTTTTCTTTTTCGTCTTCTATGTATGTAGGCGATATGTATGAATCAGATGTTGAATAATTGGTGTCTGGTGGAGAAACCACCAAATCTTCCCCTGTGTTTGATGAACTAAGATCTGTGTGTTTATAAAAGAAGGTATCCTCCCATGGCACCACTATTTCTGTAACTTCTTTCCTGATGTTTTTATCATACATATTCCAGGTCTCTATATTTTCAAATTGTTTTGGCCTATGTTTAGGGTCACCAAATAAAGTTTCTTGCTCCATTTCCAGCTTAGAATTATTTTGCATATTGTTGAAAACAGAATTTGTAGTTTCAGATCTTCCATATTCTCCTACCGAATAATATCCTTCTTTATCCCAGGATTCTGGAGATACCTGAGCAGGTGGATTTTCAGCCTCATTGTTTTCTGTTATTTCTGAAGAATTTGATAAACTCACTTTTGATATAGCCCATTCCTGATGAGTGTTCACTGATTTTTTTTCTCTATCCGGTTTGGTTATGTTCCATACATTTTCTGAGGATCTACCAGTATCTCCTGCATCAAACTTAGTCCAAACTTCATAGGAGTCTCCAGCTAACTGATTATCTTTCCCTTCACCACTACACCATGCATCTGACACCATAGATGTTGGCTGAGTGACCTTCCACGGGTCAGTAAAGCTCTCTGGTTCCTGCTTTGTCTCCTCTAAAGAAGTGGTTTGCAAAAGCAAATCTTCATTATTTTTCTTTTCATTCTCACGGCTCCAATTATCTTGTTTAAACTGATTATTCCACATACTTGCTCTCATATATTCCATTTGGTTTGGTTGTTTTTGGAGAAATACAGAATCTGAGCCTCGTCTATCAGTATGTTCTTGTAGCAAGGGACTTTCTTTACAATCTTTCCATAAGACAGGGCTCTGAAATACAGATTCCTGCTCACTTGAACCCCATGTATCAGCATTTCTGGACTCTAGGTCAAAGCCACCCCACCAGCTCCCATATCTAACACGAGATTGAGAATAATTTGCACCATCTATTTCATTAATTTTTTTAATGACATCTTGTGGGAAAAACAAAGGCTGCCCATTATCTAATGGTGAAGTTTCTACGAGACTGTTCATAGGAGTTGGTGGAATTCTTGAGTCAACAGATTTCAACATTTCTGGTGAAGAAGGATCACCTTCAACTAAATCAATCAAACTTGAAATTTTCTCACATGTTTCCCCCGGATTCTCATCAAAGTCAGCTAAATTGCCTTCCTCATTTGTTGTCATAAGTAAGTCAGTTGAATAATCTGCTGTATCATTTTCTAGCAGGTTTGTCTCATTAAGTTTTTTTTGCACAGTGAGTTGTTGTCCTTCTGATGAATCACTATTAAGGAAATAGTCATCTGCTGGGGAACAATCAACAGAATGAAAAGATGACTCGGATGGAGCTGTAGCCACAGGTGCTAGATCAAAATTGAAAAGATCAAAGTTATCGCTATTGTCTCTAGACTGAGGTTTTTGTTCTTCAGCTATTGTTCCTTCAGGAATAGGGCTATAGGAATCAAAGCCAGGCAGAAGACTGTGATGGGAAGCAGCACCTTCTGCAATAGGGCTATCATCACTAAGGAAAACAGAACTCTCCTTGGAAGACCGGCTGCTTCTAATGGTAGCCAGTCCACTGTCTGGACTCACAAGGTCTGCATTAACATCAACGTGGGCTTGGATAGATCCATTTAGATCTTGAGGGTTTTCTATAAAATTGGCAGAACTGGGCTGTGGTTCAACATCAGAACCATATAACTCCATAATACCAGAAGATCCTTGTGAAAGTGGAGCGCTTCCAGCAACAGCTTCAGTAGAAGAAGTTCTACTGTTTGATACCATTTCTGGTTGTCTTCTATTTATGACTTCCTTAACTAGAAGAAAAATTTGATCAACGGTCACCAAAGAATTCTCTTGATGATAAATGAGAATTTGGTCACATCCACATTCTACAGGATCCAGCTCCAAACAAGGATTCTGACATTCTTCTAATTCACAGCAGATCTGTAGAAAAACAGGATGTTTCAAAAGCCATTGCAATCACAGGCATAAGGGCACACATTGACTACTTCACTGTGTAACACAGCCATACCTAGCTATCCCTATTAATCTATTTCTTGGCCACTTTGCTGTAACAGCCTTAGTATGATCTTATGAATAGATGAAGTATTAAAATAGAAGATCAATATAAAATATGTATTATGTAATTTGTCAGAATACTTGTCTGAAATTATACCATCTGACTTTCAAGTTCACTTTTGATTAGTAAAAGAAAATCCAAATAAATGTTTAGTTGTTGCCTTAAGAAATCTGAGCAAAATATGTTATGATACATGAGAAAAGTATTTCTAGAACAGACTAATTAGATTAATAAAATAAATACATTTATATTGACATTAAAAGTAACAGAGTCATTTAGCCACCTGTCCCTAAAACAACAAGTTTTTAAGGCTGAGTAAAAGGATCAAAGAGTTGCCACTGAGATGATTTCTTCCTTTTGGGGAAAATTATAATTAAAAAAAAGAGACAGCATCTGGCTTTGGGTAATTGAACATCCTAGTAATAATTTGGCTTCATTTCAGAACTTAAATTCTTTAGCGATAACAAACACATAGATGAGTTCTGGTCATTACCATTTACAATGTGTTTGCTCATCGCTCATGGCCAAAGACTCATTTGTTTAGACCTCAGTACAAAAAGAAACCAAAACTAGTAAAAAAATAAAATTATTCTGTTTTAGCTAAATTGAAAAATCTTGTCTCTTTCTGTATTTCTTAACCATATACTTTTTTTATTAGGGTGTTTTGAAATAATCATAAATACCACAGTCTTTCATTTTGCATCATATAAATAATGCAGCCGTTTCAAATAGCGACTCAGTTGCCACCCAACTGTTGCTACTTTTTTAACCCCACTTAATTATTCAATACTTTGGTATCTACTACATTAATAAACACCTTTTTTTTTTTTTTTAGGAAAGACATTTTTTGATTCTTTTCTCAGGTACTTACTTGATTGCCTAGTTCCAAGTTTTCCGTGTACACTGCTATTTGTCGTTTTTCTCGCTTCTCATCTGACAAACAGCTGGTCAAAATGACAAGTACATCAAGCCCATATTTATCGATGAATGCTTTCAGATGACCAATGAGACTCCTGTGTAACACGCAGTCCTGAAATATGGCAAGAAATTAAAAGAAATGTCAGTGTCTTTTCTTTACTCTTTCTATCCAAATCTGTGGTGAAAATAGCCAGAAACATTAATAAGTGTCAGTGTCTGTAACTGGCAATAGAAATCCATTCCATTTGTCAAAACATCTATGTGCTTAAAAAAAATCAAGAACCAGTCAAAGAACCAGTGAAGAACACTCAAATACTAACTGTAGGTTTTGCCTTCTTCAAACTACTGCTGAAACAGAATTCTTATTTGTTCCTACCTCTTCCTTTTGCAAGGTTGCTTGAAAGTATTGTGCTACTGCTGTTTCTTGAATAAAACCCCTTGTTGTTAGAAAAGTAAACATATTTTATGCAATTTGTCATGTAAATATTTAATCTAAGATAAGAGAAGCTAAAATAATACTATTGAGCTGCAAAACCAGACACTCAAAAAGAAATTGAATGTGCTAACAATTTTGCAGCCCTTTCTGTGTATCCGTTATGATGTTACATGACTGTATACAATTTTACCACGGATTATTGCTTTAGATTCCTCTAATCCTGTTCTTTGAATTCCATGCAAGTCTTCAAAAAAATAACTCCGCAAAATAAGGACAGAGTAAGGCAAACTAGTTTTAAAATGTCTTTTGATAATTGAGTCATGCATTTATTTTCACCCACACCCCACACCAAATACACAGGAGGTAAACACTGCATTTGTCATTCCTGTTCTCATTTATACTTTGACTAGATCAAAGCTGAATTATCTAGATTTTGCAATATAAACCACACATCCCTATTCCTCACACACTATAAGTGTCTCTTTTCAGTCTTCTATTCTAATAACTGCCAGTGAACAGTCTTAGGAATTTTATTTTCTCCTTTATGTGTCCACAATTTGTATTCAAGATAATTTTTGTTGTCTTCATGCTAATAGTTCTTCTGATGCTGCCAAGCTACACTGGCCCTGAATAAACAGCAGTTCATCATGAACACAACACAACTGTGTATGCAGATTGGCATGTTACTCCCCTGCATCTGTCTCCCACCTAATAAATTACTGTTTTGGTTACATATATACAAATACTATTTATAAATCTACTCAAATGTGTCCACAAAATGTGTGTACGTTAAACTTAAAACAAAACAAAACAAAATCTGTTTGTCAGATGCTTTAGAAGTAGATTCTTTTCCTCTTCGATGCTCACATAGCATCTAAAAATGTCGTTTATGTGAAAATAATACAGATTAATGCACAAAGAAAATTCAGCTGTCAATTTACTGGTGAACTTCAAGATATGAAATCTGAATAGGGAATTATGGTGAGGAATTATGGCAAATAAGATTTGAACATCCAAACCAGCAGCATTTTTCTGAAGATTCAGGTATTTGGTACATTAGAAAAAGTACCAAAATTTGCTTAAGCATGGAAACGTTACTTCAGTTAATCCATTTCTAACTGCAGTTGTGTTGTGGTGTAACTCCAGCCTGCAACTAAGCACCACTCAACTAAATAAAAAAGAAAAAAAAACAAACAAAACCAAAAAGTACAACTCATAGGTTGAGATAAGAGCTGTTTAATAATTAAAATAAAACAAAACAAAACTAAATTAAGTTAAATTAAAATTAAAAAAAATGACAAGAAAGCTAACAAAAAGAAAGAGAAATAAAATGCAAGAAAAGATACGTGGTGCACAATGCAAATGCACCCCACCTGCTGACCAGTGCCTAGCCAGTCCCTGAACAACAATCAGCCCCATCTCCAGCCAACTTTCCCCAGCCGATATACTGCACATGGCATCCTACGGTTTGGAATATCACTTAGACTACTTTGAGTCAGCTGACCTGGCCATGCCCCCTCACAGCTTCTTGTGCACCTCCTTGCTAGCAGAGCATGAGAAACTGAAAAATCCTTAACTTGGGATAAATGCTACCTAGCAACAACTAAACCATCAGTGGGTATCAACTCCTCATCCTAAATCCACAACACAGCACTGTACCAGCTACTAGGAAGAAAATTAACTCTATCCCAGCAGAAACCAGGACAAGTTTGAATAACTATCTGAAAATCTCTGATAACTCACAGACAATCAAAGAAGACTGGGAGGCCACCAGGAAGAACATGGACCAGTCTCGGATCTGGTCTGCAAGCTGTTTTATGGTTGTACATAAGGTAAATAAATGATCACTCTAAAAAACATCCAGCCTTCAAGTCTCATGATGCTTTATCTTCTATATTTCATGTATCAACTGAAGATGTAAGGAATTAGAAAATTTCTGTAAAATCATGTGACTGAACTGGAAGCCTCATGGAAGTCACATTAACTGAGATAATATGTGCCATTTTCTCAGCTTGCATTTGGCAATCACTGAGTGGTAGGTTAGGGAAGACAAAATTTGTTTTCTGTAGTATTTGGAGGGAAGAACCTCTTAATTTGCCTACACAGCAAGGGAAAACTGTCACCATGAGCTGAAGAGTAAATATGTGCATGCAGGGTGATTGGAAGTATATTTCTAGAGTTTAAGGCCAAAGACTTCTAGGACATCATAGGACAAGACTATGAATACCATAGACAAGATACAAAGTTGACATGCTAGCAGCTATTTTTTGGGAATGGTTACCACACCAAGGGTGTGGCACCAAATGCCATACCATGCAAGGTCAAGTCTACCAACCAAAGCAGGCCCTAAACATGTAAGTGGCCACGGCAAAGCCCCTGAAGGTACTAAAAGCTGAATTTGCCTTGTGTCCTATTTTTTTCTAACTTACATAATACGAACAAGTGCAACCCTGAGGAACTGACACAGCAACAGGTGATCCATTAGCTTGCTGGTCTAAGTGTAGAAGTTGGCCAGTATGTATACCTAGTGGAGCAATTGGACTGGAGAGCTTCATATTGTGTCACGTTAATATAAACAATAATGGATCTGTACTACCTACATAATTACCTGATCCAGCTGCTTGAGGTGTTCCCCATTTCTTCCATCATCTGAAACTTACTATTACTCAGTGTATTATTTCCTTGAGATTCTCAGCATGTTGATGACTGAGAGAAGCACAAAGATTAACTATGAGCAGGCCATCTGTCCCTTTCCATAGGTACAAGCAGCAGAAGGAGATCAGCTATGTACTACGTTTTTTTCTCTGTGCTTCACATCCACTTTGGGCTTTGGGTTGTGTTGTGCTGTACATATTCCTTAGGTGCAGAGTAAACCTGGCCAGCTACCTGTACCAGAGAAGCCTGCAGGCAGCATCCACTTGGCCCTATCAAATACATCACCTGTATGTCCATTCCTTTACCTAAAAGTTCAGCAGCAAGTTCTCATATGAAGTTCCTTTCTACTTGTCTGTAGAAATGAGGAATGGAGCTGTTTCCTAAGAAAAATCCTATAAAATCTAAAATGACCAAAAGGTAGAAATCTCTTCTATGAACAGGGTGTCGTCAGCACTCCATGCATGGATTGGAGGCTTATTCAATACACACCCTTCAGGGTTCCTGCCACCTAAAAGAATGTACTATTATCTATGGTGTTTTCTCCTTATAAATTTAGGTCTAGTAAACAGTGTTTTTTAAGATACCGCACAGCGTTTGCATGCTTTTCTTACTGGGATCACAATGAACCAGCACTACCTGGTGTAAAGCACTATCAAATGATGTAAGACTGCTCAGTGTAGCACGGGAAGGGGTTTAGGTGTGTCAGCACCATACAGCATGTTAAGGGAAAAGATATTTAAAGAAAACATAAATGGTGTTTGAGGATTTAAAAGTGCAAGAAGGAAGAGATGTTTTACAGTGACATTCAATCGATAATAATACTGAGGAAGTCATTAAGGCATGTCAGAACACAGTCCAAGTCAAGCAAAATGATGCTGATCACATCCTATTTATTACTTTAACCCACAGCCTGTCAGTAAGAAAACTTTTTGACAAAAAAAAAGTCACTATTCAGCGATGGGATTAAACCCAAGAACCTACTTATTCTGTGGCATAAGGAATATGATGCAAGCTTCTCACATTACTATTACTAAGCAACAATTAATGTTAAAAAAATACCTGATAATGTAATCTACTCAATTTTCCCCTAAACAGTAACTTTCATAATCAGCAATAAATGTTTCCTGTAAGTTGTTACTTCACTAAATGCATTCAGAAATGAAACACAAAGCAAGGACACCTTGGTAAAAGAGTAGGTCAAAGCGTGAATTTGCTGGAAAATGCTGTTGACTAAGCTATTGATAAAAGCAAGATCTGAGTACATGTCTTACAGCATCATGACTTTACATTTTTGTTGTTGTTGTTGATTATTAGTGAACACATGAAATTAATTATTAATGCAAAAGTAATTTTATCAATGTTAGTAAGTATTATTAAGTAATCATTTTTTTTTCTAAAACTTAGTTTAATTCCATCCCACCCTCCAAACATCTATAGAGTTTACTCTTTTAAACTAGTACCATCAAGACAATTCAGATAGTCCCTTCAGAAACATTCAGACATTCAAACAAACAAGACAGTTGCAAACAAGAAACTCTTATAAATTACCAGACTATATACTGAAAGATGTGGTATAGACATATAGACTCTTCCACAAATTTGCTAACCTAAGTGAACAACCAGAATGTTGCATATACTATACATACTAGCAGAAAATAAAACATTTCCTTCAGAAAAAAAAAAAAAAAAGCTAATCATTTCAACAGGTAAGCTGCTAAATTCCAAATTAATTACAAACACTGTAAAATAAACTGTTGGTTAATTGGTATAGTAGAAAATACACTCAAACACAGCTAAACTTTGACAAAAGTCAGACAGCTATTTATTCTTATACTACTTTATTAGCATGTGCTGAGTTGAATATTAATTAATATTTGCATCGTGTACAGTAGGTAAACAACATATGTAAACATTATGAGTTGTCATAGTGTCCTCTAAGTAACCTATAAAGAAAAAAATGTACTGTAAATACCCTTGAAATGAAATATAGTTGAAATAAAGAGAATCATGTAGTAAATACATTTTGCAAATGCAATATGGATACTGTAGAAATTTAGTCTGTTAGGATTTGTAATAAAATTCAGCAGTTGTATTGTCTATTGCATGCAAATAGTTTGTATAACGCTACAACATAACAATATGGTGTGAACATTCTGAAATGACAAATATTTTTTTATAAAATGGGTAAACAGAATGAGAATGTCTAAGAAATCCAGTGACTTTTGAAGGATTTTTGAATGTGACCTGTTTAGTTACTACGTATTTCTGTTGAGGAATGCCTTTTAATGTAACCCATATATTGTTGTGAAACTTCTTTCTCTGAAACTTGATTTTCTTATAGGAATCTCTTTTTTCAGTTAAATAGTTAATGTGACTACAAGCATGATCCCTTAAAAGACGCAAAATCTCCAAGAAACATCTGAAGAGTATTTGTACATTCTCCATCTCTAGCAACACTTTCTGATTCATGAAGCCAACAGTCATTTATCCAAGTGATCACTGTAAATGTACATTGCACACACTTCTTGTTCTTCTAACTGTGTCAATATTAACCTGACCAAATTAAGAACAAACTGTCTCTTTTGTTCTTCACACTTCTCACATGGAGAGCACAATATGGCTTTTGTCAGAGGTGCTCCATCATTTTGGCTCAAGGAAACTGTCAGTACAGTTTGGGATTCGTTATTCATGGGCAGATACCCTGATGGGTCTAATGAAGCCTTTCTGCTGACAACTCATTTGCTAAAAATACCCAGCCATCACAAAATACAAATGAGGAATATCACTGTATCCCATTACAATTTTCACAATCAAAGCAATTATCACAATACAGAAGTCAATACAAACTGCTTCACACTGTATTCTTTTAATATTTCATGGTCAGTACTTCTGCATTCCAGTTTATTTCTACATGACCACTGATAAAACTTTATGACATACTTAAATTGCAATATAATAGGGTAAACACCAATGTTATAGCACACATGCAGAGCTAACAGTCTGTGTGCCATTTGTTGTAAATCTAGCTAATTACTAGAACTCCCCTCCTTAAAAAAAAAAAAAAAAGACATAAAATGACTTGTTTTTTTTTTTTTAGAAAAGTTTTCAGGTAAGGCCACTAAAAATGATAAAAACAGTATGGTGTTTGTAAGTTTCCAGAAACATGGACAAGTACATGTATTTTTTTACCTCTTTTTTGTACCAACAACACTGATGAAAACACTCCATACAAAATTCACCATCTTTTCTGTAAGCAAAGATTGCATTTTTCTGTTGTGCATGTCAATCTACAAAATAGCAACTCTGTTGTACCAATATGTATCAGTTTTCTGAAAAAGAACAAAAGTAGCAGCTAATTCTGCTTTCTTCATGTTGCTGTCTAAAGTTCCCAAACAGAAATAGGTATCAGGTCCTAAAGTGAAGAGCAGAAGAATAGGCATTTGAGAGCTTGCGCTACTCTGCTCTATAGAGACTCCAGTCATACCTTAAGTTTGACTACAGACATCCCAAGTTTAATACAGAAGGAAATTTAAACAGGAAATTCTACAGCATTGTGAAACACTGCATGTAGAATGAAGTGATGAATGCCTGTTCAGCACTGAACCCATTCCCTTTACTATAGGTGATGTCTGTATTTTTACAGTCTATTCTTCCCATTAAATGCAGAAGAACTTTAAAAATAAAACATAAAAGAAAGTAAAGAAGACAGGAGAATCCATCTGTAATAGAAGAATTTATCATGATCCGTTCAACGCAAATGTGTTTGGCCAGCTTCACACTGAAAATGGTGCCTTATCTACAACACTGGAACATTTTTTTTATAGTGTCTTAACAATGATCCACTCTATGAATTGAGATTACAGCTAAACAAGTTTTTCTTGTGCTTGATACAAGTACAAATTCTGTGTATTCAAATTCAGAATTTGTTCATTTAAATCTGTGTTTAGGTAGAACTTATAAAGATATCCATGCTTTGCAAGTATTTAGCACAGCACAGGATTTCCAGGAAAGACTGGAAAGTCTTGATTAATGCATAACATTTTAACAGCAGCAAAAAAAAAAAATTTGCTCAGGTAAGCAGCCAAACTTCAGTTCTACTATTCCACATTTTCAGAGCTAGCTGAGCCAGCTTTCAACTTATCTGCTAGAGCACAGCATCTGCATGTATCTTAACAGACATTATGATAGCCATGTAACACAAGGCTATCACAATAGCCCATTTGGCTTAGAACATTCTTCCTCCAGCTGGAATACCTTCCTTCAGTAGCCATCACTGCCACTCACCCGATGGAACACAAATTGTTATCCACAGGCAAGGCAGCCTCCCCTGACTACTGCAGTGTACAACTAACTCTCTGAAATACAACAGTCAAAAATCCTTCACGGTGTCCGTGGGAGTTTGTGCACAGACACTCAAAGAATATAAGAGGTCAGAAGAGTTGGAGATCATGTCCTTTTAAGGTGCTGCCACTGCTGCCTGAGATAAACATTGAGCGTGCAGCCTAGATACATAAACAAACAGGTAATGCTGTACATACTGTTGTGGTGTGCACTGGAACAATGTGGTAATTTTAGGTGGCTGTGACCACAAAATCTAGAAGAAAAAAGGTGTTGCAGCAGCAAAATCCAAGAAGGGCTGTATATCATCCAGTGATCCAAGAAGGGGTGCACATTGTCTAGTGTAGTGAGATAAAGGTGAAAGTGCTTATTTACTTCCACCTTCCAAAGGAAGAAATTCAAAGCACTTTTAATTTGTCCCATTGTTAATGGATGTTTTCTGTAATAAGAAAATTGTGACTGATAAAGGTAAAGCTGCCACTTGTCAGCATTTTTGGCAGTTGAAGTGTAAGTACTTGGGAGTTGCTAAAAATAAAAAATACAGCAAAACATATAGATGGATTTTCAAGTTTAAAAGCTTAAACGCCACCTCCTCTTTCAAGTGGCTCTTTAAAACTTTGCCTCTGTAACGTAATCAAAGGAATAAACTAGAAAACTTGGAATTCTAACTGCACTTTTGCTGCAAGTAGGGAGCTACAGTACGTGCAATATGTTAACTTGCAATCTTTCCAGGTGATTTTAAAGGCTAAAGTAAGGATGTGCATATTTTTCTGGAGTGAACTGTGTGTAAAGGGAAAGCTCTTATTTTGAAACCACAGGTATCAAAAGCCTAAAAGTAAAGCAATCCAGGAACCTGTTTATGCACCACATTTATTAGCAAATATCACCTGTAAAAAGTATGCACAAAATATGTACAAAATGAAAAGGAAAAACCCCCATAGTAAAATACAGTATAGTATATACAATACACTGTCTATCTCAGAAACTTATAGGAGAGAAAGAAACACTATTTTTGACTTACTAAACAACAAGCAATGTGGACATATCATATGATATACTTTTTTATTCTCCTGTATATTATTCTGCTTTCTGATCCTAAGTTAACAACTTACATCTGATTTTTCCATAGCTTGCAAATCAATTAAAAAAGACTGAAAAAGACACAACCTATCACTTCACTTACAAGGTTCATTTAATCACACACAATATTTGATTTCATTGTTGACTGATTAGCAAGTAGTAACAAGCAAAAGGCTGACTTGCCAGAGTGATGAATTAAAACGTAAGAAACATCACAACCATAGATATATACTGACCAGAAGCTGTCTATTTTAGCCAGCTAAGTCTCAGGTGTAAGTTTATATGTAATAATTCATACTGTACAAAATAATTCCCATGCAAACATGGTAATGCAAAACCACATTTTTTGGCTGTCAGGAAAATTTCTGGCAAAATTAATCAACCATTCATCCATTCAGGCTCTTTGCATACCCTTTTGTCAAAGAGGGAATACTAAAAGATTTCTTTCCTCTTCCACGCACTCATTGCAATGGTTTGTAGAATCCATCAAGCCTGAGTTGATTTATTGAACTGTCTTTTAGCTCAGCAGTATAACTATAGCAAATGAACTGGTAACTTCTCAAAAAACAGCAGTGATTCAACATTATCTGGTTTATTTAATTCCTTCTAAGTTCAGATGAGCAATTTCTTAAAGGCACTGACTTGCATTCTTTAGAAGTCCTATCTGCGGTCTTATGCTGGCAAGTTTTATTTCCTTTTTTTTTTTTCCCCTTTGTATTTTGACATTAGAGAAAGGCATTTTTGATTTATGCTGATGCTAGAATGTATGTAAATCTTCACTTCTTCATACCAGCTAGTATATTTCTGCTAGCCAACAGAGCTTTCAAATTTAAATACAATATTGTCATGTATTTTTGTGTGAGCTACCTTATTCATTATGCTATGAATACTGAAAAATAATTACCCACTTAAATTCCTCAGCTATCTCTTTAATTACATAGGCAACTTGGTATGCATATTGAACTATTTTTGTATTTATCTAATCCTGTCAAAACACAGAGATACGACAGGCCATTTGAAACACTGTTTAAACATGGATTTTATCACTAAGTATCGTCCATTGAACCCCATGGAGCACATTTATCACTCACCAGCTTTGCATTTTTCTTCATAAAGATATATGACCTTTGCCTATTAGATTTCATTAGCAGGGCACCATACAAGGCTCCTCTGCAGATGACAGGATAGAAAGCTAAACAACCTCGCCTTAAGGATTTGTGAGAACAAGCCCATCTTCAATCTTTGTCCCTGGGAGGCACTTCTAACACCTGCCAACCACAGCACTATCATCAGAAAAACATTTAGAAATTTATCTTCAGGCTGGTGATTATAAGAGATAATTTGTTTGGAGTATGGATAAAGTTGGTCTAGCATAAACAAACTACAAGCTCAAATTATAAGACGAACCTCATTAACTATTGATTTAACCACTGCAAATCCATGAACAAATGTTGTATCAAAATGTTAATACTTCCTGAAGATATAATAAAGGAAAAAAAACAAAATGCCAAAGAAGGATGGTGAGCTAGTCTTACGTACATCTTTAATGCTTGCAGCTTAAATTGGAAATGGAGACTTGCTTCATCATAACAATGAGAACAGCATACTGTTGTCAATCTCCTATGAAAATCTTGTTTTGTCTCGCAAAAAGAGCTGTACCTCTTTAGTTGCTGTCAGTACAGAGCAATGAAACAGTGCTCTCTTTCCTACTTTAAGGAACACTTTTTGTTTGGAAACAGCAAGACTAGATGCACCATTAAAAACACTTTAAACAGCAAGAAACTAGCAACATTGTAAATGGATATCATCACAGCCAGATGCCCTAAAAAATTATATATACATTTATACCTTCTATATTATATGTATCACACTCTATGCCTGTATCAGGAAATAACTTTCTTCTAATCTTTGGAAATTAATTCCAGTCAAGCTAATAAATCATCAGTCTTCAGCCAAGGGTATATTTAGAAGTAACGTAGCTGAGTTAGTCCTGAAGGCTTTTTATTTTCCTTTTTTTTTTTCTGTGGGTTTTGTTTTGTTTTGTTTTCTTTCTTTTTTTCCTGATACAATGGAAGTCAACCCTGTCCTCTCTTTGGTAAAGGAGAGAAAAATGCTGGCAGTCTTCTTATTGCACCAGCCAGCAAAGCTTTCCACCTGATGTTTTTGGGATATGGTCTAGAAGAGTCCATTTGAACTCTGTCACCACCAGCATCCCTTTTTCTTAACGCCACTAAGCTGAGGGTGAAAACTCATTTGCGTACAAGAAGTAGAAGGAAACCTGCAGTTCTTTCTCCAAAGTGGCACTCTGAACAAATAATTCAGTGAGACTTGTATTTAATAACAAAATCTTAATGCTAATATAGACTGTAAACCCAGCAAAAATCTTTTCGACGAAAACCAAAAACTTGCAGCTAAAGCAGTCAGAAGGAGAAACATTGAAAATATTTTGTGAAGCAACATCATCTCTCAACATTAATACCTTCTAAAAGGTAATGGTATTTAACATTAAATAATTAGTTCATCAGTAAGAAAAAACAAATCAAAACGACACCAACACACCACAGAATCTGCTGGGTAACACTGTCTTTCAGCAACACAGTGTTCGTCACACAGCAATGCAGCCATGCAGATGCCCTCACACTTTTCTGTTTTCTGGTTCAGTTACCAACATTTTTAGTAATTTATCATTCCTTAAATGTCTTTAAGTTGTTTAAAGGTTAAATGGCAATTTTAGATCTCAAGTTGCCGACATTTTTTTACCTTTTTTTTTAATCACATTTACTTGGCTAATTTATGTAAGCATCTCACAATCTCATTACAGGAATAAGGCACAGTTGCTTAATTGTTAAAGCTATTTCAATCTATATACACAAATGGGCAAAAAATGGTGCCATATAATTGATAGAGAATAAAAAAATGGACCACTCTCATCAATAAAGGACTATCATGCATCTAGATTTTTGCAGGATCCAAATCTCTTTTCCTCATTATAAATCCTGTTCGAAAATGATCCGCTAATAATAAATCCAAAGAACTATTTCTGCAGGATTCAATGCTGCGTTTTGTATGTGTCAGTTTTGGATTGTTTCAGCAAATGTTAGTAACTGGTGAAGCCTTGTGTTTTGTCTAGCTACCTCTTTTTCTGCCTTTCCAAATAAGCTATTTGTTTCTTCTCTTGGTCTTTTGATTTCAAACCATCATTCTCAAAACTATACTCCCATTCATGATTCTTTACTCAAAAATAGTATTTTCTCCTACACATTTTATTTGTCCTGTACTGCAAATTCTTGACTTACC
>NW_008604049.1:0-2305 GCF_000691845.1 Merops nubicus | reverse complement strand
AATTAGTTGATTAAGGTTGAAACATTTTTCTTTAAGTATGAAAGTATGAAAGAAATGTTTGGGGCAGCTATGAGTTTCAGATTAAATTCTGAATGACACCTGTCAAAAAGCTAGAAGTTAAATACGTCAGAAAGACCAAAACTGACTATTTCAGCAAAGTTAATAAGATCTCTGCAACCTCAAAGAAATCTTGGCCTTTTTTTTGGTTGTTTTTCTGAACAAACTCAGAGTAGTAGATGACACTTCCTCAAGGAGCTCAAATCCCATTTCAGAGCCCATTCCACTCGAGGTGTCAATACGACCACGTGTCCTGCTGTCACCTGTGAGCTGCACAAGGATCAAGTCTTGGAGCAGTGTCAGAGCACAGACATTGCACATTTCAGGGGATCGTTTCCTGGGTTCTCCTGCTAGCTGGCATTCAATAGCATTGTGAGTCAGATGCAGCACAACAAAGCCATTTAAAGATGGGGATGATTTTAAGGCTTCTGATCTTTTCAGTTACTCAGATTTCTAGGGAATTATTTGTGATTTCACTACTGCAAATTATTATAGTATTATGCAAGCAATTCTTAATGCTACCTTTCCACATTAAATCCACCACTTCTCAGGAGGTCTTGACCACCAGGTATTATTTTGATTTAAAATATACACAGGAGAGATTGAAATTAGTAGAGTATATTATCTCTGCATGCATTTGTCACTGACAAAATGTATTAATTGCACATGGAAATCAATGCAAAGCAGCCTAGCTTTCAACTAAGTTACAGAATTGAATACAGGGCCTATCAAATCTGATAATCCCTTACTGAATCAAATGCATTGCCAAGGTCACTAAAAATAATTAGTCTGTGTAATTTATCAGGGAACTGTACACAATGTGCACTGCTGTGTTGTTGGATGCACACATTACACTATATATACTTTACAGCATTTACCATTTAATATATCTGCAACTACTATGTCACTATAAATAAAATGTATTTTTCATTAGAAACTGATAGTTTTGAGGAAGGAAGGGAAGCTCCTGTGAGACTCAAGGAATTAAAGCTCGGTTCTTCATTTAGTCATAGAATTTGTGCAAATTACCCCATTTTCCCTACTTTGGATCCATATTTGAAACTAACCCTGTATCAAGATATTTACCTCCCCTATGGAGCTATTCCACTTGGAGAGTTCTTTGTATAGAATTTCAGGAACTGAATGACACATGTCACCAAAAAGGGCTCTTCCAGTAATGCCACTGTCACCACCAAATGTCAATGATTAACACCAAGTAAAGATTCTGAACATAAAACTTTGGCTGGTAAGTGACTGCCTGATAAAGAAAATATCAGGCTGCTCAAATTGAGCATCACTCACACATTTCAATGCAGCATGCAGCAGTTCAGGCAAGCACCGATGGACACTGCTGGTGTCATCTGGCCACTCCCTACACCAGTTTTGACTTGATAGGCTCTTCTCTTTGTTGTTTTGCCATTTACTGCAGTTTCCTTCCTCTTCTCTTGTTTCTCCAGGTAGCTATCACCTTCCTAACTTGAACTTATTGTCAAGACTGAAATTACATGACTACACACATCCCAGAGTGAAAAGGACATTTGCAGACACTGGACTGCATGTGCATCAGTACCTGCTGTTCCTTCTCCTCACCCTTGACTCATCCCAACGCTCTGGATTCATAAGGGCTTTGGGTCTGGGATGGATTTTTGTTCTCTTCCAGAAGGGGGCTGGGGGAAGTGACCTGCTGTTTGCTAGTCCTTAGTCGTTTTGACAGTCATGTGATATTGGGACTCATAGGTAGCTGATTATCAAGTCCATACACAAAATACACAAATTTATTACTTTTAAAACAAGGCACAGCTATTCCTTCAGTAATTCTGGCTGTTTCATTCTCAAGAGTTGCTTTGATTTATTAGCCCAGTGTGTTATTAAAATAATGAATTATGTGTTGGTACATTGCCTTTAACATAGTACACACGGGGGCAAGTACATCTGCTAGCTATTAATCAAATATTCACTAACAAAGGTTGATTAACAACATTTTACATATTTACAGCAAGAATGAAAAGCATACTAGAGCTCCACTGAAGTTAAATGATAATAAATTATAAAAATGCATTTATCTGTGCACTGATTAGTGCGTGGGATAGACAGAACTGCAGGTACCGTTTTGTTCATCACACAATACCATCTACATATTCAAACAGACATTTATTTAACACATTATTTTCAGCTTTTGAGGGGGGGAAAAAAGCCCCAAAAAGCTGTGTAGAGCTGTGTACATTTTGAATCAAATTTAAAACAAGTT
>NW_008604048.1:14410-25128 GCF_000691845.1 Merops nubicus | reverse complement strand
CCCTCCCAACCCAAACCACTCTGTGATACTATCCTCAGTGGAACTACCATCCCCTGGTTAACCCTTATTTACTATTTTCTACAATGCCTCCTGCCTGGGCAGGTTTATCACACAGAGAGGAACGTGCCAGAGAGCACCCAACACGTCTCTCCTGTTCCTGTACTGCCAGCCCCGGGAACCCACAGCCACACTGGGTGGGTCCTGCCAGCCCCCCAGCACCCGTGCCACTTGGCTCTCCTTTATCTGACTGCTCCCTGCAGGCTCAGAACGTGCCATGGACAGACAAAAGGAAGGGAGCTTCAAACCCTTATTGTTACTACAAAACCCCAGCACTGCCAGCAGTTCAACACGTAAATATCATCTAGTAGCTACACAGAAACCAACAACTTTTAAATAATGAAATGCACAACACTTACATGAAAAACCACTAGCCTAAAATTACTTACAAAGCATTCTTTGGAATAGTTCAACCATCAGCAGAATATGATGCAAAATACAGTGGGGGGAAAGGTTATGCAGGTTACTCATCCAGCTGCAGTGGAAGGTGGATCCTTATCTCCCTATTCCATTTCAGCTCTGAAAAAATTACTTACTAGCTGAAAATCCTCCCTGAAGGGAAGAGTTAATTAATGACAGCTATTACTACACACCTATCCCTCTTCCTCCAAGAATCTCACAGAGTTTCTCGTATTACACACCACAATTATCACCAGCACAGGCACTTCTCATCATATCACAGACAGCCAGAACAGCTCACAGAGAAATCAATAGTGTGCTTCAAATGGTACAACCAGCAGCAAGGTTGGTAATGCTGGAAGAAATGGGGATTTTTCTGTTCTAATTACAAGGTAGAGCTTTTCACAGGGAAGGTGGAATCCAATTTGATTTTTCCACTTTAAAAACCTTTATTCCAGGGGAAAGGAGAGAACAGAATAAGCTCAGTCAAAAGGGACTTAAAGTAAAAAAATGTGGGAAAGGAATGAGTGATGGGACTTGTCTGACAGCAGTGCCCAAGGACAGCAGCACACTTCTGCTCAATGAGTCGACCAGGATCTCCTCACCCCCAAGCACCAAAGGACAAACTGAAGGCAGCCAAGCTCAGAACACAGGCTTGCAAGCACCAGGTTAAAGCAGCAGACTGATAACAGAGACCCATTTCACCTCTGTCAACTCCAAGCTTCAGCCATCAAGCCGTGGTGCTTGCTCTGGTGAGCAAAAAGGCAATTAGCCCAGTCTCAGAATAAAAAGCCCTGGGAGAACCAGCAAAAGCCTCCAAGAAGCCTCTCTGGCTGTGCACTGTGCACTGTCTGGCATAAGACTCTTGCTTTATGTGGAATTCACCACAGCTCTCCTCTCTGGAGCAGCTCTCCTGGCTTGTCTTGGTCTCCCTCTCAGCAGACCTGCCCGTGGGATCTGATCTGGCCTCCAGCCCCACTGCAGCTCCCCAGCGTGTCCCAAGGGTCCAGCAGAGCCAGACGTGGCCATGGCAGTGAGAAGCAGCTCCCTGAAAAGACTGACCCTGGACTGGGCACGTTCCCAGCAGTGTCCAGACTGACCCTTCCCTGAAGGTGTTCCCTGAAGGTGTTCCCCAGCTGCTTCCAGAGACTCGCATTTGAGCTAAAGAATAGTTTTCCGGAAAAAAAGCTTCACTGTTAGCTTTTATTTAAAAGATCTGGCTTAACTGCTTTGGAATCCAGAAAAGCTGTAAGCAGGAGGGTTTTTTTTTCCCCTTCTATTTATAAATGCCTTTTCAGATCCTTTCATCACTTCGTTTCCTACCATCTCTTCAGCTCTTGTCAATCACTTTAAAGACATCCGACTTAGCGTTTTGTTCACGGTCTACTGAACCAACAGTTACACTTTTAGTCACTATTAAGGTCAGAAACCTGTTTGAAAATATCAGTGAGAACCAAGGTAAAGTCTGGAGCTAAAGCCAGGCAGCTGAACAGGAAATTGTGCAGGGTATTTCCATCTCCAGCTTCCCCTCGGGGCTGCTTTGGAAGGCTGCCCACTGGTGCTTCTCAGCTACTGCCAAGTCGTTTTGGGATTTTTCTCTGAGGCAAACTGAATGGGCCAGTTCTTCCTGCAGAGCTGTGAGACAGAGCAGCAGGCAGCGACCTGCACAAGCCTCCAGTAACAACTCCACACCTGACTGAAGAGCTACGCCGGGGTATTCATTGCAGAGGTTTCCTGAAGTTGGCCACCTCAGGGACACAGGGGTGTTATTGGAGAGAAGCTGAGAACCTGGGGAAGGAAACTGCTCCTTCTTACACAGGCCTGTCGCTGGGAGGCTGTATGCCAACAGCTCTGAAGCCAAAAGTTCATCTGCAGGGCTACGAGCAGCAAAAAGGAGCTTTCACATTTCTTCTGGGAGTGCATCTCAGCCCTCTCGAGAGGGCTCCCACCCTCCAGGGTTTGGCATCTCCAGCAAGACTGCAGGAGACTCAAGGGCAGGGACACAGTGAGAAATCTTATGGATGTGTGGTCATGAGGGTGAAGTTCTCCAGTTTGTTTCAAAGGATCCCAAATTTGTAACCAAGCAGGAAAAACTCCTACTGCTCTATGTACAGGTGTGTCATAGAAATATTGGACTACTAATGTTTCAGAACTTAAAAGTACACCACAACAGCCCTAAAAATGTGAAAGTAAGGAAAATACATGGGATACAAGAGAAGTTCTGTGGCATTTATCACAGACTCAACGTGCCCAATGTCCTGTAACACAGGAACATTTCTTACCACATATAATACATGCGGGGTGCCCACAACACTCAGCTGCTGACCCCTTCAGCACGCCAGCAAGATTCCTGGAGGCTGCTGCATGCAACAAAGACACTTCCAGCACAGATTCATCCTCTGATGACATACTGATCTGTCCAGGAAAGAAACTCTGGGCACCTTAAACTACCCAACCAGAAAATAAGGTCAATTTGTGCATCACTGTCTCTGGGGACTGAAGGATCCCCAAGTTACTATTTACACACAGTCCCCAAGACAGGCTCAGAGTTTAAGTGCTGAGCTCACTCAAGGAAGCAGCAAACTTCTGGATTTTCTCTCCTTGCCCCCAAGTTATATAAAACTTCACTGTGAAGCTGAAAAGCTTTGGCACTTGTGGACTTCCCAAGTGCTTCTAACAGATTTCCAGTGAGGAGCCTGAGGAAGAGACAATTCTGCTTTCTGGGCAAGATCAGTTAGGACATGGTGGAAGCAGCAGAGGGGTTTGCCTTTAAACTCTCAAAGGGCCTCTGAATTCTCAGCTTCACAAAAATATCAAACTGTCAGATTAGGTAAAGGGCAAGATCCTGGTCCTGTGCTCTATGGCATGAGACAGCAGCAGACACCTCCCTGTTGTGGGATCCAGAAGAACTGAGCCCCATCCATCACTCTGCTGCCCTCTAACAGGAGGGGTGGTGGAAAAGTCAATCTATTGACTAACTTGATTCACATCTGAAAATGAGACGTAGTGACTGATGAACACAGTCCCACAGTCCCCACGATGCACACCCAAAGGGATCACTCAGGGCCTGGATGGTTACCATGGGGCTGAAGTAATAAAGTATTATGTGAAACGAGGGGGTGAATATATTAGAAATCAAGTTTTATTAGTCCCCTCATGCCCACAATGCATTTAATCTCATTCCAGTTCCAGTCTCCACTGCAGCTCCTAAGTAAGAGCCAGCCTGGTGGCACACAGCAATTCCCCCTTTCATCTGTTTGCAATTTGCCATTTCTCCATTCCACAGACTGCCTCCACCCTGCTGCTGAGTGAACAGACCTGAGCAGCCAACACCACAGACAATCCAAGCTGCAATGTTATTTGAATCTACACATCAGCCTGTGTGTTATCACACTCCCAGTTCAATCCCAGCAAAACCCCAGAACAGCTCCCAGGACAAACCAGTGTCAGCATTCTGCCCACAAGTGCACAAAGAACCCAGAGCTGACTGACTCTGACGTTCTCTTAAGCATCCAGATCACAAGTGACTCTGATCTTCCTCTCCAGTGAGTGTTACTCTGCATCTGTTGATCAAACCCAGACTCACTGCTGTGGGGATCCATGCAGCTGCATTAGATGCTTCACACTTCCATGGTCTTCTACAAATCCCTCTAGTCTGCTATGGGCCTCTACTCTTTTCCAGACCAGACACTTCACACAGGTCTCTCCCTAGATGAAAACTCCAGCTCCTGCAGGCTTTTGGATGCCACAGTTTTATTTTTTTGATTACAACACCTCAGACTTCTCACCTTCTTCAGGAGCAGCCCATGCAAAAATCTTCCAAAATAATTTCAGCTAATAACAGAACCCCAGCATGGTGCAGAACAAGCAGAGCTCATCTTTCCAGCAAACTACACTTCTGTTTTATCAGCAGCACCACTCTAACACACTACACAACAAGCCTTCCATCCCACCTTGTGAGTTTTACCTCCTCCTCCAGTTCTACCCTGTTATGAGCAGTGATTAATGCCAGGGGCTTTTCTCCTCGCAGCTCTTACCTGGCTGTGGTGGGTGAGGTGGTGGCATCTGGTGGTGCATCATGGGGTATGGTGGGGGCTGCTGGTGAGGCAGTAAGCCTGGGTGTGCTGGTGCCCCAAGGGGGTTCATCCCAGGCCCACTGGAGTGCTGGTGAGGCTGCTGTGGGTTTTGACTGTGCTGCTGCTCCATTTGCTGACGAGCCCTTAACTCGGCGTATTTCAGCTGCTCCATGTGGAAATTCTGGCGTTCTGTCAGCAGCTGCTGCCTCTGCTGCTCTAACTATGGCAGAAACAGGGGAAAAAGGCAAAGCCAAGTTAGCAACTCTCCAATTAAAACTTCTTTCTGCAATTCAAACACCTATTGCTACACAGTTGTCTCATCTGCAGCAGGTTTTGGCAAAGGGTTTGGGACATTTTCCATCTGGAACAGATGACCTTACCTTGTTTCATCCTAAAGAACCTCCCAGTGATACCACTCAGGGAGAGCTGCTCAGAGCACTCAGCCTTAAGACCACTCTAGAACACAGTATGTTTTCCCCTCAGATCTTCTGCGTGTTGGAATGAGAGGGAATAGGAAACTTTGGGTTTAACTTGTGCAATATAGATCACAGGCAGGGTCCTACTCTGCAGCTTTATTTTAAGTGCAGAACTTGAACATCATGACAGCCTGACAGCAACGACCTGCACTACTGAGTGTTGTGTAAAAAACCTCAGGTAATTTCAGCCAATTAACATAAAATAGGCTACTTTAATTATGAAGCCATGTAGAAAGTAAGCAAACCCAAAATGAGAAGACAAAAAAAAAAATACAGAAAGTATTTCTTACTAGTGGGCACTCCTCTGACTGATTGCTGTCCTGGTTAAGGAAGAAGTTATTTAACTTCTTGAAGAACTCATGACACAGTTCCACATCCATCAGCAACTGGACACAGATTCATGCAACTCGTTTACAAATCTCTGATGAGTATTTTAAGATATACTCCATAATTTATTTGAAAAGCAGGTTGCCAAGGAGACTTCCACCTGGCAGAAGTTGTCGGAGCTCCCAGAGCCCCATCACCACTCTGTGTTCAGCCCTTTGCCTGCTGACAAAGCGCCGATGCGAACTACAGAGCACCCATTCACCCCCGGGACCAGATGGGGCCAGAGCCTCATGAATAACACATGCCCCTTGTTTGGGGGCTGGTCCTCTGCGTGCAGGGGCTACAATGGGATTATTCACGCTGCCCTGGCTCCTTTCTCCTGGGCCAACGTGCCACGGTAGTGGAGGAACCTGACTGAAGGAAGGGGCGCGGCCGCCAATGGGGCAACCCTGCGTGTGTGGAAACAGATTCCCTAGGTGGCAGGCAGGGCAGGGGAGAATTACTGCCAGTGACCCCAAACAAAGGCTCAGGCAAGATGCATGGCTACAGCGTACTTTCTATAGCCTTTTCTATACTCTTTTGTGCTCCTGCTTTGCTCTCTTTGTGGTACACTGTCCTGCTACAATTTAAAAAAAACCCTACACACAAAAGAGGTCTTTACAAGCACCCCTCAGCAGCATCCAGGGTCTGAAAACACACCTTGTGCTTCAGAAAACCAGTGAAAACGTCCCTTCTACACATTCCTTCCCCTCAGGATGAGAAAAGACGGTTGGAGTGAGGAAAAAGGCAAAGAATCAAGTTATAACATGAGCTGGTCTTAAAACTGATGCCGAGCAAAGCAGCTGGTTCTGTAGGAGGTTCCTGCATTGTCCTCTCCTAGGAGGACAGGCTGAGGGAGCTGGGATTGTTCAGCCTGGAGAAGAGAAGCCTTAGTGCAGCCTTCCAGGTTCTGAAGGGGGCCTGCAAGAAGGCTGGGGAGGGATTTGTTACAAGGGCTTGTCCTGATAGGATATGGGGTATGGCTTCCAACTGGAAGAGGGGAGATTTAGATTAGATGCAAGGAAGATACCTAATGGGGACATAAGATGGGGACAGTCATTTTAGCAGGGCCTGCTGCAACAGGACAAGGGGTGACGGTTTTAAACTAAAAGAAGGGAGATGTACACTAGCTGGAAGGAAGAAATTCTTCACCCAGAGTGGTGAGACCCTGGCCCAGGTTGCCCAGGGAAGCTGTGGATGCTCCATCACTGCAGGTGTTCAAGACCAGGTTGGATGGGGCTTTGAGCAACCTGCTCTAGTGGGAGGTGTCCCTGCCCATGGCAGGGGGGTTGCAACTACATGGTCTTTAAGGTCTCTTCCAACTCAAAGTGTTCTGTGATTCTGTGATTTATTGTGATCATTTCAGAAGCAGGTTTATGGCCACACCCCCAGATCAGCATTAAGACAAGTGGCACTTTCTGGTGGGCAGTCTATCAGCAATCTGAGTTTGCTCTTCAACTCCCCAAACTCAGCTATAACTGCAGCAGGACCAGGAACCTTAAGGAACACCAGCACACACCAGTCTGCCAGAACTAGATTCAGGAAATCAGCCACATTTTTAGGCACAAAGTCATGAATACTACACCCTTGATGATCATCAAATTTGCAGCAGCACGTTTCTGCACTGTTGAAGTGATTCAGTCACAAGGGACTGGTACAAGCAATTAATGTATACTCATACAATAAGCATCATTGTACTGTGGTTTCATCTTCAGCAAGTAACTCCCCCCTGAGCAGCAGCAGTAAAGAAAGTGTTCGTGTGCTATTAGAAATTCTGGGTCAACGAGGCTCCTACCAAGAGGATCCCTCATTACACACAATCAGTGTTGGCAGCACTGAGATGACTTTAGCTTAAACACTGAAGTTAATGTGTTGTGCTTAAAACCTAAACACCCTCAAGTCTGCAGCACAACTCTTTAACTTTACTATAAAAAAGGCAGCAGAGCAGATCAGGACACATGCATAGCGTGCAATGGCACCAAGGAATTTTTTTGCTTTAATTATCCCACTAAATATCCACAGTGACAGGTGAAAAGACCAAATTTAACGACCAGGAAGCCCAGACAAAAAAATCTGTATGCACATTTTTAAGAAGAAAAATGTCATATGCCTCAAGATGGGGAAAAACACCACCCCTGTCACTAACAGAATATATGCCCCAAAGAAAGAAATCTACAGAGAACCTTTTTAAAATAGTTAGGTCCATTTCTTGAGCTGCCAATCAGTGTCAGAGGCAAACACCACCCTGAAATGGTGGAGGGTGCTGAGCAATCTAGAAATTCTTGCTGACACTCTGCTACAACAGAAGCCCACAGTTTGTCAGGCTCGATCACTGTGATTAATGCCAAAGTGAGGATGCAAATTGCATTAAATGCACATGGCAGGACAAATGTGAAAGCCCCTAGAATTATGAATCAATATCTTCAACACATCTAGAGTAATTGCATATTGACGACAATGAGCAAGCCATACAACAGAAAAACAGACAGAAATGACTGCTTTCTGATAAAAATGAAGGTTTGGGTCATCTTTACAGTAGCTGGATAGAAATTGCTTCTCTGAAAGGTTGTATCTACCAAAGAGCACCTCCAAACTGCTGCGAGAGCCAGGCACTGACAGGCAGAGACAGCAGCTCTTCCACATCACACCCCAATTCCAGGGATACACCCACTTCCAGCTCCAAAGTATAAACACAGCCCTGCCTGGGATGCACCATGCACACGCTCAGTGTCACCCCCTTCCTCAGGCTGCTGGACCTCCAGCAAGACCTGCGCCCTGGCTCATCTCACTAGACTGAAGATGTAACCCAACAACCATTCTGCTTTGCTTGCCCAGCTTCTCTTCCTCCTTCTCAGTCACCCTTCATCATTAGATTTGTCAGTTTAGCTTTGTTCTAGTTTGATACTCTTCTGGTCCTGATATGCAACCACCTTTTCCTATCTCCTGACATCATCGTTTCCTTCCCTTCTCTTGAAGCTGCTGTTGCTGTCTCCAGCTCAGGAAAACACATCATCATGAAGCTGTGAATGCCCCATCCCCAGAAGTGTCCAAGACAGGCTGGATGGGGCTTGGAGCAACCTGCTCTAGTAGGAGGTGTCCCTCTCACTGCAAGAGGGTTAGAACTAAACAATCTTTAAGGTCCCTTCTAACCTAAACCATTCCTGTGATTGTCACAAATGAGAAGCTGTTACTCCTGAGTACTTACCCTTCTGCCACTGCATCCCACTCAGAGGATTTTCCCAAATGTTACTGAGAATGCCCTCCAAAAACCCTGAAGCACATGCTTAAAACCAAACCTCCAGTCTACCCTGGTCAGGAAAGGCAGACAGAGCTGGTTTCCCTTCAGTTAGAGATGTAAGAATTCCACCCACTTCACTCCTTCCAGGGAACAGCCACTCCCACATCAGGCAGCATGCACGTGGTGAGGCCCACACAAAGGCTCAGGACCAATCCCACCCGTGTGCTTGGATGTCTGGAGCAAGGATCAGGAAGCAATCTAGGATAGCACCAGTTTGCTGCTGTGGTAAAGAGAAGATGCTGGATAAAGGAGAGGCCTCAAATGCTACCGTAGGAGGCAATCAGGAGTTCTAGCTGAAGGAGGCAGACCTGCCTAAGGTGAGGAAGAGCTGAAGTTGGTGGTTTGCCAGCTGCTACCACACTCAGGTCTTTGCTGTGCCTGATTCAACCCAGGATCCCCACTCACCGCCTCCTTCTCCCTGTCCATAATGGTTTCCAGCTCCTCAAAATGACGAAGCTTGATCTCCAGTTTCTTCATCTGTGTTTCCACCAAGAGGGCGACAAGGGACTTGATCTTTCTTTCTTCCACTGCTGCTAGGTGCTGAGGATGAAACAGGTTTTTGTTACACACACACTTCACAAAATAAAGAGCTTTAAGGCAACAAACAAGCCAAGTAGCTTCAGCCATCCTATTCCACTTGTGGACAGAGAACAAGCTATTAGATTATCAATTGTACGCACAGAATCAGAAGCTCTTGGAAGATTATTAAGCTTCTAATGAAATAAAGAGGTGCCAAGTTCTAACAGAAGAGCTGCTGTGGGTGCTGAGCACTCAGAATCAGCCCAGCCTTGCCTCAGAGCCTGCTGGGTGCAACGGGAGCACCTCAGTGGAGATGGAAACGAGGGAGCAAGGGGACTTTGCACTGGGGGGCACCCAAAAAGCTTTCACCAAGACACACAGGAGGCTCTGACCTGGGACGACCCCCCAAAACAGCAAGATGACTCTTGTGTGCCTCTGCCATTAATTTTTGCTCAAGGAAACGAGGAGCCACGTATGGAGTTAGGCACATCCCCATTCCATGCAGCACCACACCACTAGAGCATAAGCTGTCTGAGCACAGCAGCTCCCCCTCGGGCTGGGGAGAGCTTGCAGAGAAATCTCTACACACATATTAGAAGGAACTGTTAAAAAAAAAAATCTCCAGTTTCCTTTTATACGCCAGGCACACAGTATTCCTACAGCAGAAGGAAGCTGAAGGCAAAGCTGTGTTTAAACTGCAAAAGCAAAGTGCAGAAAAAGGCAAATAGATTCTTTACAGGGCTTCAGGTTTACCCCACCTACATATACACACTTATGCACAAATGATGCAGGAGATATATATGAGACAGGCTATAAAAGCATTTCACATTCCCCAAGTGTGAAAGGCACCTTAATGATGCTTTCTACCAGCTTTTGTTAAAAACCTGCTGTTCCAAATGAAAATACACTCAAAATACCCTTTGTGTACTGCTTGGGAGTGTCTGCATTAATAGTCAAAGCAAGTCTTCAGTAAACCTAGATAACACACATTCAAAACTCTCACCAAGTTCAATTTTAACTCAGGCAGAGCTGGAGAGAAGAGTGATCCCTCACGTGCCTCCAGCAGCACACACTGTGGAATTCCAGCTGGCTGGTCAGTTAGACCCTGACCAAATGGTGCTGCACCTCAGCTCTAGTATTCCCTGTACAGAAGCCACAACCTGCAAAAACATCCTGAGAACTGTTGCTCTGCTCTAGTAATACAGAGTCTCACCCCTCAACATACACATCCACTGGATACCATCTTACCAAAAGCACAACTTACTGGGGAAGCCATTTATCCCAAAAGAAAATAACCCCACCACATTTCAAGTGCCTGCCTTTAACTGCTGTTTCTCCTTAGAAGCCAACCACAATACTCCTTTAATAAAAAATGGTAAGGAAACCAACTTTGTAACAGCTCCTCCCATGACCAGGTCTGGAGTTTATTACAAAGAGCTGAATCACTCTCTCAGACAAGACACAGCCCACTGAAACCCTTAATATTGTCTGGGTTTTTCAGTGCAAGTGGAAAGAGAAATCCCTGCT
>NW_008604048.1:723-14359 GCF_000691845.1 Merops nubicus | reverse complement strand
ACTTGAATTCTACTCTGAAGCGTGAACATGCTAATTATAATATATTAATTTCCTGTAATATAAAGCTAAAATTCTCCTGGAATGTTATTATTGCCATAATGAAAACCACCATTAGCCACGTCCCTTCTCCCTCCAGCACTCATTAGCAGCAAAAGGGGGAAAGCAGGAGATCATCTCCATTTGGAACAAGTAGCCTTCCATGAAACAGATTAAATTTCATGCCTCCTTATATATATGCAAAGGTTTTTATTCAGCTTGGCTGAAACTGTCAGTCTGATGAACTGGAAGTGAGTGACTCGCAGGCAGTTGCTTGGAGCAGCCTGGGTTCAGAGGCAAAGTGATGCACAAGGGAGCCAGTGAGGACTCTGCACTCCCCCAGAGCAGTGAGCCTGGAGTCTGCCTGCAGTGGCACTCCCCAGCACCAGGGTGCCACCTGACAGGGACCAACCCCGAGTCCATGTGCCTCTGCCCTGAAAGGTGGCAACTAAAATACCCTCAGATCTCATGGGCTCAAAGGAGGGACTGTATCACCATGACAGCACCCACCATCACACTATGCTCAACATATGTGATGCAACTGGAAAAAAACCAGTCTAAAGTTCAAGTCAAAGATCAGACTGGAGAAGTCAGTATGACACAGGCAACACCTCATTAAGTCCTGGAAATCCATCAGGAAATAAACACCCTCCATACTCTGCTCGTGGTATCTACAGGGATATAGATACTGGTGAGGCCACAAAGAAAAGCTGTTAAGGTGGGACACTGATTTCAAACCACAGCTCCTTAAGAGAGGATAAACAGAGGTTTAATGACAGAAAGACATGAGGCCACAAAGAAAAGCTGTTAAGGTGGGACACTGATTTCAAACCACAGCTCCTTAAGAGAGGAAAAACAAACAGAGGTTTAATGATAGAAAGACAAGATTGTTCTTTTAACAGACTCACAGCACAGCTTAACAAAAGAACACCTCCTACATGAAGTTGTCTATAAAAAATTGCAGTGCTGGAGTTGAATATCACATTGTCTGTGCAGAGCCCAAGCACAGAAGGCTTGTGTGAAGTCCCCAGAACAGCTGGTGACAAAAGGCACCGTAAGGGTTTTGTGTCTCAGACCTGTGCCCCAAGAGCTACAGCCAGACCTGCTGAGCAGAGAAAAGTCTTCCCCAAAATGACAAGCATATCTGGGGCTATCAAGGGGTGTTCATTGACTTCATAATCACTAAAGTTGCTGCCTAAATGAAAATTGTATATTTTCACTTGGGAGTGCAAGCAGAAGGAACTGAAGAAGGCACCGTGCTCCTCCAAGGTACTGGAGATTAGAACATGAACAGGCAGAGACTTGGAATAAAGGAGCATTTTACACAGAGTTCTGATGGGAACTGGAAACCAAGCCAATGGCTATCTGTGCAGAACAAACCTTTGCTTTGGTGGCAGCTGAGGCAAGGGCAGCAGCTGCAGCTGTAGCCACGTTTCCTTCCGAGATCTCGTGTTCCACTTTCTTCTTCCCAGCCTCGTTCTCTTTGTCTTTGCTTGCATCAACGTTCTCCTTGTTCTCCTCTGCCTCCTTTTCTTCTGAAAGAGATTTCCCACCAAGCCTGTTAGGAGCATTGTCCCCTCATTAACAGGACCAAGGCAGGACAGGAATCCCTCCACTGTTAGCCAAAAATTCATCCACCCCCACACTGCCACGTTCCTAGTTATGGTGCTGCTCCTCCCAACGCTGACAGGGCAACAACTCTGGTCTTAAGAGGATGTGACCCAACAAACAGGACAACTTTAAATGCTTTTAGTTTCCCTCCTGTCAATTCATCCCTCTCATCAGAACTGTTTCAGCTGCATTTCCAAAACAACTCCATTATTACATCAAGTCCAAATGCTTCTTGTTCTAGCTGGTGCTAAAATACTGAATGTAAATTCTAGGAAAAAAAAAGTATAAATCCCGTTCCTAGTTATGGTGCTGCTCCTCCCAACGCTGACAGGGCAACAACTCTGGTCTTAAGAGGATGTGACCCAACAAACAGGACAACTTTAAATGCTTTTAGTTTCCCTCCTGTCAATTCATCCCTCTCATCAGAACTGTTTCAGCTGCATTTCAAAAAAACTCCATTATTACATCAAGTCCAAATGCTTCTTGTTCTAGCTGGTGCTAAAATACTGAATGTAAGTTTTAGGAAAAATTATAAATCCATGTGGTACAAAGGGAAGGAAAAATAAATAATAAGAATAATGCCTTATGGAGTAGAACCCAGTAATCCTCAGACTGTGAAAATGAAGGCTCTGAATCACTTCACAGGGACACTGAGCTAACATTAACTCCCAAGGGCAGCAGTGAGCAGTCCCATTCTCTACATCACAAATGATCAAAGGGTGTGCAATCCAGGCAAATGAAAAACACCTCTACGACCTACACTCACTTTGCTCCTGCTATTTCTTCACCTGGTCACTACACATGGTGAAAGAAAGCTCAGCTGAAGCCTAAAATAAATTCAAGAAAGAATTTAGTGCCCGAACTCTGCAGTGGAATTAAACTGGAATATTTACTACTGAACCATGAAGCAGCCTGATGTGCAAGAGGAAATATTTCTGCCACAGCTGAGTTTATGGTCTGTTCCAACCACTTTAGAGGAAGGCTATTAAAGTGAACACAGCTTGAGGAGCAGCTGGGAACCATTACCTGGCTTGGGGTCTGCAGTTGCTTCACTATCTTGTTCTTTTTCTGGATTTCTCTCGTTTTCTCCTTCTTGTCCTTTATCGCCTTCCTCAATTTCACTCTCTGCTTTGTTCTCAACCTAAATGGGATGAAGGATTGTTTGAAGAATGGAAGTTATAGAAGACAATTCACTGCTAACTTGGTTTGTAGCTTTCAAATTAATTGACTACCATAAAGGAAGAGATTAAATTTTAAAGCCCATTTTGACAATTGTATCTGAGAGCTGAATAAACAAGTCACTGCTGTGCTGGACAACATCTATCACATGCAGCAACCAGGGCTGGCCTGGCTAAACCTGAAGGAAGGAGAAATCCTGAACTAAGGTGACAGATCAGAACATGCTCTGCCCCCTGCACTGCCTCCATTTGCTCCACAAGTTTGTGTGAAGTGTTAGATCCTTCCCAGTGTCTGCCACGGGAATCATTTATACAGGATCCACCCATCCACACAGCTCCAAATTCTGCAGAACTCATGGTCACAACAGCAATAAATGCTCCAACTGAATTACATGTTACAGGAGGTTACTTCTGTCCAGGAACGAGTGGAAGAGAGCAATGTTTCCAAAATGGAGGTAAAAGAAAAGTGTTCATTGTTAAAACCTAAATGCATTAACATAGTACTAATGAAACCAGCAGCACCTTCCTGCTCAACACTGGAAGCATCATTTCCCCTTGGAAATACTTCCAGCTGACCTGAGTGTTTCTCATTTATTCAGCTTTACAAACAATGCATCTTTTCAGGCTCTGACCAAGTCTTCTACACATACATCTCCCTAAGTGTGCCTGACTGTTACCAGAGAGAAAGCAAAAGATCTGGCTGAGAAACAGAGTGAGAAGTACCATCCAGAGCACACACAGCAGCCATCAGGTCACACTGAGATGATTCACTTCATCAGTGGGCAACACACAAATGCCACCTGTTGCTGCAGACTCATTAAGTTCCTATCACCATTTATTTAGCAGGGTGATGTTGTAATTGCAAGATATTAGTTTAATTCCAGTTCAGGTCTGAAACAATTACAGTCAGTGCCACTAGTGTAGACTATCTCAAAAGAGGTACTGGGTTCATAGACATGGGGTTGTGAATAAGCCCCAAACAACTCTGTTTTTCTAGGCACTGTCAACAGGTTGAAAGAACTAATTTCTAAATGTCTGATATTTATTGGCAGTGCTGGAGCATGGCCAGAGAAGGGCAACGAAGCTGGGGAAGGGTCTAGAGGCCAAGTGTGGGGAGGAGCAGCTGAGGGAGCTGGGGGTGCTGAGCCTGGAGCAAAGGAGGCTCAGGGGAGACCTTCTGGCTCTGCACAGCTCCTGACAGGAGCCTGGAGCCAGGGGGGGGTCGGGCTCTGCTCCCAAGGAACAAGGGACAGGACAAGAGGAAACAGCCTCAAGTTGCCCCAGGGGAGGTTAAGGTTGTCCCTGAGGAACAATTTCTTGCCCTGGAGGGTTGCCCAGGGCTGTGCCAGGCTGCCCAGGGCAGTGGTGGAGTCCCCACCCCTGGAGGGGTTCCCAAGCTGTGGAGATGTGGGGTGAGGGACACGGGGCAGTGGGGACCTGGCAGGGCTGGGGGAGGGTTGGGCTCCATGAGCTTAAAGGTTTCTTCCAGCCAAAACAATTCAGTGATTCTGTGACACATCATACCTAACATCAAGAGTCCACAACACACACATCTGTAATCAACACTTGATCCAGACTTCTTGCAGCAAAGCTCTGATTGCCCAGCCAGATCTCATCACCCCACGGGCACTGCGCAGCCCGAGCAGACACGTCACTGGCACTGGAGAGCTGTGGGGAGCTGGGGTGACAGTTTCAGGAGCACATCACCATTTCTGTCTTATCAGGCATTTTAGAACACAGTAATTGAGGTTCTTAAGTGTCAGAAGAATCTCTTCAGAACCCGTGCAGGGAGCCAATCTTACCTTCTCAGACTGCTGCCCATCTGTCTCCGTTTCCATCTTTTCCTCTTCAGCTCCATCTGAGAAAACAGGTGAAGCATTTAGAATTGTCAGAACATCTATTTATCCTACTCAACCTTTATTTCAACATTAAAATTCTCTGCTCTCTATTAGCAGTGGTTTAAAAAAAAGCTCCAACACTAAACTCCAGGAAGACTAAAAGCTTATTAAACTAATTTTAGTTTAAAAATCCAGTTTACTCACAAAATTAAATTTAAGGAGTTTTCCTTTTCCAACAAGCAGGACAAGCCATGAAATGTTCCACGCTCTGCTGACACCCCCACTTTAGCCAGGTGGGAAGAACCCCCCACATGATCCATCTGAGCTGTGTAGAGGCCAGCTGGATGCACACGTGTGCAGCATTCCAGCCATGGAGGAACTCCCAGCAGGAAGGGGCAGCACTATAAAATGCTCTTCCCAATACAGCCAATTTGACTCTGTAGATGGTTGTCAGGGCCGTGATTAACCTCAATTACAGCACTGCCAGACTTGTAATTCCTCCTCAGCACAAGATCCCCTGAGCTGCTTTCCATGGAAGGTCTCTCCAGAGGCACTGTCACGCACTGCAGGTCAGCAGGGATTTAAATTCCATTTTGCAGGTGAAGCAAATATCAGAATTCTCCAAGGCAGACTTCAAAATAGTCGACTCCAGGGTAACTTTGAGCAGTAGCAAATTCTTAAACCCTGAGGACTCTGGTCACTCCTGGCCCTGAGCAGCAGGGCTCAGGCTGGGGAGCAGGAACCCTCGGCACCGGCTGGACCTGAATCCTCATTTCACACCCTTCCCACCCACTGCTCTGCACAAACGTGCTGACCACCTGGTCTGTACAGCTCTTTCTGCTGCTCCTCCAAATGCTCTTCTCCCCAAAGCACTCTGAGATTGTATCTGAGCTCTCAGAGATACATTCAAAGCACACAGGAGTCTGAACTTAACCACGAGGCTTCACCTTCTCCCTGAAAAAAGCTGTACTGCAGCTCAAGAGCCCAACTGCCATGAAGAGTTAGGTGCTAGACAAGATATGAACCACCTCTGAGCACAAGAGCTGGTTGTTGGTTGGAGATAAAGCCAGAAAATTACATCAATTACCAGCTCAAAGCTCCGCAAGAAGAAACTCCAAAATCCAAGTATTATATATTGCATCCAAAAGAGAGCAACCAAAGAGATGAGAAGGAGCTGAGGCTGAGTGACCTCACCACTGACAATGCTGTCACTGGCCTGCTCAACCCCAGCCTTTATAAAAACCACTCCTCCATGGTGCCAGAGCCAAGCTGCACCTTCAGAGCTAATGCTGAAGGAGGTGACAGTACTGGGGGAGCTTTCACTGCTCCCCAGTGGCTTCAGGTGCTGCTGACCCATGATGTAATATGCTCAGGGCTCTCCATAAAGCCACCAGTTGGGTTCTCTGGGCAAAATCAACTTCCTGGACTTCTCCAGGAGGTGGAGCCTCAGCCTTACATGACCTGAATCTTCAAAGGAATCCCATGAGATCGCCTCTGCCAAGACTGGCTCCAAGCCAAGGGTCCCATACTGGAGTCATTAATTATTTCCCTGAGAAAAAAGATAAGTGTGCCAAGAACGTGCTCAGGAGGAGACCTCTCCAGAGAGCAGAGGCAGCTTACCTACACCACTGCAGCCTCCAGCTCCAAAAAGGTCATCAAAAATCTTCATTCACTGTCTGACAAAAAAAAATCTCCCTCTTCTCATGGACCAAGAGAGAACTGCAGAATCCCAGCATGGTGGAGTGGGAAGGGACCTCTGGGGATCATCTCATCCCACCCCTGCTCCAGCAGCTCACCCCCAGCAGGGTGCCCAGGGTCACAGCCAGGAGGGTTTGGGATCTCTCCAGAGCAGGAGACTCCACAGCCTCTCTGGGCAGCTGCTCCAGGCTCTGCACCCTCACCCCAAACAAGTTTCTCCTCCTGCTCAGGTGGCACCTCCTGGGTTCCAGTTTGGGCCCCTTGTCCTGTCACTGGGCACCACTGACAAGAATCTGGCCCCAGCCTCTTGACCTTGCCCCTTGCCCCTCAGATCTTGATTAGATCCCCTCAGTCCTCTCTTCTCCAGGCTCAACAGCCACAGGGCTCTCAGCCTTTCCTTGCAAGTCCCCTGAGAAGACTACAAGTGATTTGGACACAGTCATTGGAAGCTGTCAGTATCTAACATGAGCTATCTGGACACCTGGCAGGTTCTCTCACTGCTGTGGATTCGTGAGTCTGGACAGCACCCACTGCCTCTTACACCTTCACAGCTGGAACCCAAACCAAGTCTGCCAGATGCCCACAAAAACCTGACCTTGACCACAAGCATCTTCAGAGTGCTCCACCACCAGCCATGAAAAAACCCTTCCCCTCAACACCCCACTACCCTGCTTCCTGCTGTTGCTCAGTTTGTTTGGGTTTCTTTTTTGGCTGACTAGACTGAGCTCTTCAAGCTTGTAACGTCTTATTTACTGTCTGTTTGGCATTCAGATAGCTCTTCCAGAGAGAGCTGAGGAGTGCTGCCAAAGCAGAGCCAGGCAGCCCTGTGTCACAGATGGCTTTCTGAGCAGCAGCTGACCAGTTCTCATCCCACTGAACTTCAGCATCCACAGCAGAAGATGACACAACAGCCCCACTGCTATGCCAGCCAGGCCAAAACGAGGAAGGAAAAGGAAATAAAAAAGGTGTCTGAATAATGTACCACTACTTCTTCATGTGTTGCATGTGGAATCATAGAATCACAATCATTTTGGTGGGAAGAGATCTTCAAGATCTTTACTCTTTAAGAACATTGAGTCAAACCATTAACCCAGCACTGCCAGGTCCCCACTGCCCCGTGTCCCTCACCCCACATCTCCACAGCTTGGGAACCCCTCCAGGGGTGGGGACTCCACCACTGCCCTGGGCAGCCTGGCACAGCCCTGGGCAACCCTCCAGGGCAAGAAATTGTTCCTCAGGGCCAACCTCAACCTCCCCTGGGGCAACTTGAGGCTGTTCCTCTTGTCCTAGATTGTCCAAAAGTCCAAGAAACCCTGGCTTATTTGCAGCACCAGCTGTCCTGTGAGCAGGTGAGGGAAGCACCAGCACTGTCTCATGCTCCTGCTCTGGGTCCTTCATTTCTGTTGTGCAAGAAGAGCAGCTTTAGTACAAGTTAATGTACAGGGGCATTGAAAAGGAAGGAGCTTATGGACTCCAGCACAAGCTGCCAACTCAATACAACCCTGCTGGTGAGAAGCCCTGATCCATCTGTAAGCCTCTGAGGACATTAGCTGGTGCTGGGTGTTGGTTTTCAGTAATCCTCATTTTCCTGCTAATTCCCCTGTGTGACAGCAAAGAAAACCAGGTGTACAAAGTGTTCTGCTCTACCAGCAATGGTTCTGTGGAGAAGGTTTTACAAAGTCCCTTCCATATAGAAGAAAAACAGACTAAAATGTCTGACTGAAAGATAATGGGTCTTCCTCTTGGTTTATTTTAAGACAATAAACCTACTTACCTGAACTATCTGTCACCATAACTCAATTTATGGAGACTGGGGACATACCTCCTCGGAAGTTTTATCTCAGAGTTAGGATTTAGTGACCTAATAATGTCACAAGGAAAAGCTAGATTAGATTTTGTCAGACAGTTACTTTGAGCCTAGAAGCAAAGCTCCAAACTGGGCTTAAAAGTGTTTTTCCCCCCTAGTAAATGAAAGAGCAAGCTTTACAAAGAAACCTTCATTCTCTCCTTTTGCCAAAAAAAGAAAAAAGGGGAGACAAGGTGCAGAAGACTCCAAGTGTGCACTGCCAGAGTGGCAGATCATGAGCTTACACTAGGAAAACACTCCCCAAAAATACACAAGTTTTCATTCTGGTGCAGCTGAGCCCAAACATCAAGAATTTCAAGATACTTAGTACTGGGATACAGCATAATTGAAACAAGAGGCAGATGGTTGTGAGACACCACAAGACATCTTTAAGAGGGAAAACCCACCTGCAGACCAGGAAACATCCCTCATTTCCAATATGTCCATGCTAAGAATTTACTGCATTACCACCTGCAGCAGCCACAGACACATCACCCCCACTGTCATCAGAACAACAAGCAAAATCCCACACAGAAACACACACAATGCCAAGGAACAAGCAATAGGACAAGAGGAAACAGCCTCAAGTTGCCCCAGGGGAGGTTTCAGTTGCCCCTGAGGAACAATTTCTTGCCCTGGAGGGTTGCCCAGGGCTGTGCCAGGCTGCCCAGGGCAGTGGTGGAGTCCCCACCCCTGGAGGGGGTCCCAAGCCGTGGAGCTCTGGTGCGAGGGACACGGGGCAGTGGGGACCTGGCAGGGCTGGGGAATGGTTGGACTCAATGTTCTTTAAGATCTCTTCCCACCAAAACAACTCTATGATTCTTTGAATCACTGACGTGCCTTCAAGCTCAGCAAACAGTGTAAAGATGCTCCCAAGAGATCCTCATCCCCTTTGTTTTCACTAAGGCAACACATACAACCTATGAAGAGTCAGGTTTGAATATGAATATCTGAGAGGAAATGCACTGCAGCTCTGCAAAGACCCTGGGTGTGAATATGATAACTGTTATCTAAACCCCAGCTCACACTCTCCACAGTCAGTGAAGACTCCACAGCCACCAGATCATTTCAGAGTTAAAGCACACCCTGGGGACCACAAGAGAAATCTTCCTGCCAAAAGTGAACCTAAATAACTTCTCCTATGTGTCTCCACTTGTGTGCAGTTTTCTAGTATTTGAGAACAACACAAAATCATCCATAAAATGTTAAATATAATCATCTAAGTTGTTTACAGTTGTAGCAGAGCCAGTAAATCAAACCATCATTTCCTCAGTGTCTGTCAGAGGTGAGATACAGCTTGAAGCATCCACACACTCCTTTCAGTGAAAATATTTGCAGTGAAATATTTGTTAAAATAAGACCTAAAATGCACAAGTCACCACCTCCAGCACAGGCCCTTCACCTCCTGCCTCACTCAGTGCACATCCATGCAGCCAACACAGTTAATCACCTTTGGAAAGGTGAAAAAAATTAAACATTAAAACAATGCACCTAATCAGTGAAGACTTAATTGAAATTCCTGAGTATTCCTCTGGAGCCTCATCACTTGCCTGCAGAGCTGGGGTCCCTCGTTTGCTCCCCCCAGGTCATTTTTACAGAAACAACACCAGAACACCTACCAGAGCTGAGAGCAGGGCACGACTGCAAAGCCAAGGACAGTGCCTCCCATGCTCCCCACAGCTCCTGGACCTCCCAAGGCTCCTCCTAACTCTCCTGAAGCCTTACTGCACCACTTTAAAAGGAACCACCATCAGCTTTTAGAAAAACTAACAATGAAGATTTAAAAGAGGAGATTCTTGGCTACTGACCCGAGCTCCTGCAATCTGTCTCAGTCATATATTCTCCTCTTGCATTCCACATTGGAATTCACCAATATTAAGAGTTTTAAAATTATTATGGAGCTGTGGTATCATTTTATTTCTAAAATACAACTGATGAACTTGAATTACCATAAGGAACCCTAAGTGGGTATTTTTATTTCTTCACAGTGACACTTAAAGCTTCAGGTCCAGCCACGGGAGCTCCCAGCTGCAGAGCAGCACTCGCACACCACAGACATACCCACCACACCTCTGCCAGTGCAAGCCATGGAATCCCCCGTGCCCTCCAGTGCAAAGCTGTTCTGGAGGCACCACAGATTGTGGAGTGACCCAGTTCACTCTTGCTGAGCAGCTCCCCCAGGGAGAACCATCTGCTGTTGTCCTAATTTATTCCATTAGCCACAGCCCAACACAAATCGCATTAACTCTACCAGGAGAGCAGCACTGCCAGCACTCACCACAGCTCCTGCAGAGGCAATCATGTTGTGGTCATCTGCTCTCCAACACCCCACATTAAATGACAAGCACTTCAAAAATCTGATTGCCACTTGGGTGCAAATTCTCCTGATGAAGTGGCCAACCTACCAATGGAAACCTTCCACGGTTGTGCTGCCAAGGTCCTCCCAACATGTACATACAACAGCCAGGTCTGTACATGGAGAACATGGAAAAGGGAAACAAAGCCCCTGGAAGAAAAGCTTAAGTTGAGCTTATTATAGGGTCTAGAGCCCAAGTGTGGGGAGAAGCAGCTGAGGGAGCTGGGGGTGCTGAGCCTGGAGCAAAGGAGGCTCAGGGGAGACCTTCTGGCTCTGCACAGCTCCTGACAGGAGCCTGGAGCCAGGGGGGGGTCGGGCTCTGCTCCCAAGGGACAAGGGACAGGACGAGAGGAAACGGCCTCAAGTTGCCCCAGGGGAGGTTTCAGTTGCCCCTGAGGAACAATTTCTTGCCCTGGAGGGTTGCCCAGGGCTGTGCCAGGCTGCCCAGGGCAGTGGTGGAGTCCCCACCCCTGGAGGGGTTCCCAAGCTGTGGAGATGTGGGGTGAGGGACACGGGGCAGTGGGGACCTGGCAGGGCTGGGGGGATGGTTTGGATTTGATGATCTTAACAGGTCTCTTCCAACCTCATGAAATGATGTGATTTTAAAATAACTATAAAATTAACCTTAGTCCCAGATGCAATAACAGCTACATTTGTTTTACAGTAGACTTGACAATAAGCCCAAGGCTTTGCCCTTTCAGAGTTGCCCAGCAGAGCACGGCAGATCAGGGAGAAGGAGACACTCCCCTCTCAGCACATCCACCTTCCCAAGGCACCAGGCTGCCTCATGTCAGTCCCACTGAGTGTAGAACTGGAAAATGTGACAGGACTGAGTGGTCTAGCAACTTCTCTTTAAACAAATATCTTTTAAATACTAATTTAAAAATTAGTACTTTAAAAATCTAATTAAGAAGAGTAATTTTACAATGGACATTTAGCACCATCAAGAGCAGAGCTGCATCTTCACCTGTATGACCAGCAGCTGAGCAGAGCACAGGAACACACAGGTCCCTTGTGATCCCATCACACAATCTGGCACCTTGCTCGTGTCTCTAGAGAGGGTGACAGCAGGTCAACTATGAGATGCACAAGCACAGCCTGAACCAAACCCTCCAGTCAATCCAGATTATGTTCTGTTCCCTTTTACCCAGAGCAACACATGCCTCTGAGTATCTGCTCACTAAATTCACTACATGATTTGTGATAAGCTGAACAGAACAGCAGCCAACAACACTAGGGAGAAAAATACAGATCTGCTGATGAGATGGTTCATCTGCACCAAACAGGAGAGGTTAAAGCCTGAGGAATTCTGTAGGTACATAGCAAACTCTGCATGTCTACTCCTCTTACTGCTGAAGGAGAGGCAAAAATGGTTAAAAAGAAAAGGGTTACCCAAAGAGCTCTCACTACAAGTCACCACAAGACAGGCTTTTACTCTCCATAGTAATGAATAAACATTTTGCACCTATCAAGGTTTCAGGTAAGAGACATTATAGGAGATTAACTGCTGAATAGGATGGAAAACAGCTCACCTAAAACTGAGCTCCAAAACAAGGGTTAGTTAACATGGCAGTGTAACATACAACAAGCAGAGCCAAGAGCTGTGGTGTTATCACATACCAGCCCACTGTCTACAACAAGAAAGCTCCTCTTCTGCTACCACCACCATCAGCAATGCACCCAGACTACAAGACTTACATTAAAATTGGTTAACAAAGGGAGTGACAGGATATTATAGATTCAGCTGCAGCACAGAGAGCAAACAAAACTCAGTCTGCTTTATTGTAACTCTAGTGCTAAAAAGGCAGCATCCTCCAGCTCCTAATCACCCTCTAAAGCTCCCCAAGAGGAGGTTGGAGCCAGGTGGGGCCTGGGAACAAGTGACAGGACAAGAGGAAAGAGCCTCAAGTTCCCCAGGGGAGGTTGAGGTTGGACCTGCAGAATAATTTCTCCTCTTGAGGGTTGCCCAGGGCTGTGCCAGGCTGCCCAGGGCAGTGGTGGAGTCCCCACCCCTGGAGGGGTTCCCAAGCTGTGGAGATGTGGGGTGAGGGACATGGGTTAGCAGTGGACTTCGTTGTGTAAGGTGAATGACTGGACTTGATCTTAAAGGTCTTTTCCAACTGAAACAATTCTCTGATTCTATATTCAAAGAACCAGTATGAAATATTCTGCTCTGGTATTTGTGCTCACTCTGCATCCCAGGCAATGGCATTTCCATGTACTGAGAGCAGGAAAACAAATTCCTAAAACTCCACTAGTCCCACGTTCATTAATTCAGCATCAGGAGTTAACAATCCTGCAGCGAGCAGGAGTGGAATGACCTGTCACTCTCCTTACCCACAATTTCCATCTCCCGTTGGAGGTGAACTCAAGCTTTATTGTGAGTCAGAAGAAAATGCCTAAGGAACCCCATCTGCAGGAAACTCTGCATCCTGCTGGACAGCTTACCCATCTTCTCTGGCTCCTCGGGCCCTGTCCCGGCGATGCAGCTGCTCTCCAGCCCGAACGTCGGATCCACCTTCCCAGAGGCTCTGGCTGCCTCCTGCACCTTCTTCACGTGAGCTTCAACAAGCTCCAGTGGCACCTCTTCTCTGACTCGAGAGAACTCCTCTGTTAAAAGCAAACACACAGCAAACGTTACACTGTGAGGGTTTCATGGCAAATTCAGAGTTACAGTTCTGTTTGATCAACGTGCAGGTAAATCTCCTGACAAAGAGAGATCTCAAATGCTGAAGCTCCTTCTTTTCACATTAGGTTGGGAATTTTCTCTCTCTCAAATGGAATAGGTTGCCCAGAGGGGTGGTGGAGGCCCCATCCCTGGGGACATTCAGGGTCAGGCTGGATGAGGCTCTGAGCAGCTTGATCTAGCTGGAGATGTCCCTGCTGATGGTGGGGGGTTGGACTGGATGAGCTTTGGGGGTCCCTTCCAGCCCAGACATTCTGTGATTCTATGTGGTAGGAAAGAGACTCTTCCCAATTATCTGAATCATAGAATCATAGGGGTTGGAAGGGACCTCGAAAGATCATCCAGTCCAACCCCCCTGCCAGAGCAGGGTCACCCACAGCACATCAC
>NW_008604048.1:0-273 GCF_000691845.1 Merops nubicus | reverse complement strand
TTGACCGACGAACCACCCCCTTTCTAATGCACCCCAGGAGGCCATTGGCCTTCTTGGCTACCAGGGCACACTGCTGGCTCATGGTCATACATGGTCTGAAACATTCTTTTAGGTCAGGGCTGGGCTATGTCCAGCTTTGCACCCTCCAGCTGGCTGACAGCAGAGGGGCAGGGGGCACAGCTGCAGGAAAGCCCAGAGCCCCACGGGGCCGTACCCAGGGCAGCCTTGGCGGCGGCGGAGGCCACCCGGGGGTCCACCACGGAGGCCAGGAAG
>NW_008604047.1:649-2523 GCF_000691845.1 Merops nubicus | reverse complement strand
TATATATATTTGTGTGTGTCTTATCACCACCCACCCACACGCATATACATATTTCTACTTGCACTCACTCACTCGTGCGCCTACGTGTTCACGTCGCTTCCCACCGAGCGCTACCCGTCCAAGGGAAAACATGGGAGCGCCATCCCTTTTTTGCTTCCCCCACCCCAAAAAAAAAGCAGCTGGAAGATGGGAGCCAGCCAGCACCAAACACACCTAGAGAAATAAATTACCGGACGGAAAGTGCACAAAGCCTGTGGCACAGGTACCGGTGTGGGGCACACGGAGCCACTGCCCCAGCAGGCAATGAGTCCCCAGGGCCAGGACCCCAGCGAGGAGGGGGGTAGCAGGCACTCAGGTGGGGGCTGATAACATGGCACTTGAGAAGGTTGCAAAGCTGTTGATGGCACCCAATGGGTGGTAAAAAAAATATAGAGCGGGGTGGCAGGCTCGTGGGGCATGGCACCACCACGACATCCCCCACCACGCACCCCCTCACCAAACACTGCTCTTCACGGTGAGAGTTGCACCAAGAGAGAAGAAATAAATCCCATCCCCGGGGGGGTTTTGAGGTGCAGGATGGCCACGATGCACCAGGCTGGCAAAGCCACTGGCTGCAGGGAGTTTGACACGGAATTTGCCAGCACCAGCACCCTGCAACCGGAGCGCCCCGGGTGGAGCTGTGAGGCTCCCGGCTGCAGCGTCACATCCCTGCAGCATCCCCCCTGGGCACCCAGTGATTCCTGAGACATCCAACAGCGCTGAGGGATTTCGCTCCTGTAACATTCACATTTTTAAAAAGTGGGGAGGATTTAAAAAAAAAAAAAAGAAAAAAAAGGCACTTTCCCAGAGGCGCTCGTCGCCAGCCTGAAAAAAGAAGCGTTGCTGGTAAAGTGCCCCTTTTTAGTACCAAAAAAAATAAAAGCAAGGTTGTGGGTCTTTTTGTAATATATGGCTACGAGTCCTGGCTGGCAGGTCGGGGATGCAGCACCCAGTTGAAGGGCCAAGACAGAAGAAATACAGGTAGGAGAGATGTGGGCACGCTGCCCAACACCATCAGGGACTGACTTGGAGCCCTGGAGCACCAAAAGGAAGGGGCTGCCAATGTTGCTCTCCACCAAATGCCAGTGGGTCGCAGGGGGAAGTGAGAGAAACCCCTCCCTGGGGTGCAAGCAGGTGGTCAGGTTTAGGAGCAACACCTTCCCCTTCTTCCCGAGAGGCTGCCCAAATTTTCCGTGAGAAAGGGAAAAGGCGGGGGAGACAGCTCCAGACCACCAAGCTGCCAGCAATGGGAGGTTTGAGGTAACGGGAGGGGGCCTTGGGGTGGCATGGGAACATGAGGCAGCAGAAGAGGCAAAAAGTATGTTTTAAGAAGCCTGGTGGAGATCAGGCTGATGGCAGGAGGAAGAGGAGGGGGAATAGGACCGGATCCGGAAGGGACGCTCCGGCTGGCACATGCTGGGACCGGTCACCCGTAACGGGGGTGAAGCCAGAGCCACGCTCCCTGCAAAGAGGAGGGGAAGGTGGGTGGGAAGGGGGTGCCAGCAGGGACCACTGCCGCCGCCGCCTCGCCGGGACGGATCCTGCTAAGCCGAATGGGGTGTGCACAGGTCTGGGGAGTCGCCGCTGCCGCTCCGTGGTTCCCGCTCAGATGTCCATCTCGAACTGCGCGTCGTCCCCTGGCAGGAGGCAAGGAGAGAAGCATTAAGGGGGTCCTGCACTGGGGTCACAACACCACCCTGCAATGCACCAGGCTGGGGCAAGGGTGTCTGGAAACCGCCAGGTGGAAAAGGACCTGGGCATGGTGGATCCACACCCAGCTGAAGATGAGCCAGCGTGTGCCCAGGTGGCCAAGGCAGCCACCAGAAGCCCGGCCT
>NW_008604047.1:0-242 GCF_000691845.1 Merops nubicus | reverse complement strand
CGCTCCTGTCCCAGGCTGCCCAGTGCAGCAGTGGAGTCCCCATCCCTGGAGGACTTTCAAAGCTGTGGAGATGTGGTGCTGAGGGACATGGTTTAGTAGTGACCTGGCAGTGCTGGGGGAATGGTTGGTCCTCATGATCTTGAGGGTCTTTACAAACCAAAACAATTCTATGATTCTCAGGGGTTCAAGCTCACCCCAACCCCCTCCCCACATACCCCACCTCAGGGGGTCCCTTACCCATG
>NW_008604046.1:568-1007 GCF_000691845.1 Merops nubicus | reverse complement strand
CCAGTCTTCCTGCCCCAGCTTTGCTGCCTGGGGTAGGTCTGAGGGACAGTGCTGAAGGCAGGGTGACCAACAGGTAGGTTGGATTTGGGAGTGAGGGAAGGTGATGCCTGAGAGGAGATCTCACAGGGCTGGGGAGAACGTGGAGGAATGTATTCAACCACGGTGTGAAAGAGGAAAAAAGAGGGTTTGGGTACTGATTTCAGAGGTGTCTAAGAGAGTTAGGTACTTAGGTGACCTTCTCAGCGAGCTGGACACCCAGTTCCTTTAGTTGTGTCTACACTAAAAGGATATCTATTCCAAAATATATATATTTTGCTATATCAATAACAAAATATTTCAGTAATGGAGATGCCACTCATGCCATTGAAGGAGTTGCTTTCTCAGCTACCTAAATAAGTTGTATAGTTTTATTTTCTCTTACATTATTGAAATTATTTTC
>NW_008604046.1:0-368 GCF_000691845.1 Merops nubicus | reverse complement strand
TCTTCTGAAGAGCCAACAGCAGTAACTCTGATTTTTCCACTCCTTATTTAACTTTTCCATTCAGTGGTCTGTCCTGAGCCCTCAGGAACTTGAGTATGACAACAGTGCCTTTATGGTTGAGAATTTTCTACTTCTGCCTAAGCATGACCAGGAAATAAATGGATATCCATGAACTAAAGCCATCAAGAAATCCCAATCCAAACTGCCAACACCGCAGGACAACGGAGAAGCTGAGCAGTCTCCAGAACACAAAAAACCCACAAAGTGCCTGGACTCCCTGGCAGTGACTTGCCAGTAATAGATAAATTTATTCCCAAGGAGATATAGTGTTATTGGAATCTAGATGAAGACCCAGACCAAAGAGCTTT
>NW_008604045.1:0-6449 GCF_000691845.1 Merops nubicus | reverse complement strand
GTTTGCTTTCAAACCATTACAGGGTGTTGTTAAGATTGAAATGTCACCATCTTCAATGGTTTATATATGGAATGTGAAGAAGAGAATTCTGCAACTCTCCCTTCTGAAGTACGCTGCTGTGATTCAGTGTCCTTCACCAAACTGTTGATGTTGTCCTGGTTTGGGGTAAATAGAGCTGGTTCTGCTCCATGATTTTATTTTTAGCTTATTAACTGCCCTGTCTGAAGTTAGCATCTTTTTCATAAAAGAGAATGGAATTATGTGAGCCTCATTTTCTTAAGAAACCTACCCAAAAATACCGTCTTCTAGACCTATTCTTGCACTCCAATGAACTACAGTTTTTCATGTGTGACAGATATCAAGATTTGGAAGCGGAGAACATTTTGATTAAATTTGTCTCCTTTGTTGCCACAGGTACACTATGCATATTCTTAGAATGTAAATCCTGGTGCTAATTAAGTTTTTCACTATTTGAGATGGTAGTTCTAAAAAAAATCACCTTATGGAGTCCCAGAAATTAAATGTCCATGCACAGAATTGTAATTTACCAGGAATAACTACTGCATATCCATTCAGTGGCAACAATTAAAGCTATTTTCATTCTTTATGGATTCTTTTCAGTTTGCAAAAATTACTTTTATTCTCAAGAACTGGAAAACAGTTATTCTGAAAAAGTCATATATTGATGATTTGGATTGAGTTGAACAATGCAGAATAAAATTGTTTAAGCTGATCTCCATTTGCTCCATGCTCCATTTTTAACTACAAATAGGAGGACAATGAACAGATATAGTAGTAATAGTATCTGTGCAGAAGCAACAAAGGACTATGTCAAATACAAATCTTACATAATGAGTAGGATTTAATTTTCTATGTGGAGAAAACAAAACCTGATAGAAGCAAGCTGGTTTATGAGCAGCAGAACTAATGAATTTCAGTCTGTTCTGATTTTATTGTTTCTGTCTTCTCCCTGCATCCCAGTGCCGCAGATGTCTCCTGTGATACTGCCATGGGGCAGAAGCCTGTAACTAACCTGGAGCTGTAACTTTCCTGCAGATCATGGCCACATGGATGACACACCCTCTGAGCTATGACTGTGGGTTGATGTCAGGGCACTCACACACTTGTGCTTCCCCTTCACCTAGCTGTGTATTTCCAGAGAAGCTGTAGAAACTGAGTTACTGCAGGGATTGTGCAGCATGTGCTCTGCAAGGAGTGTTTGAAGGACTGGGGCTGGCTCAACACAGAGGAGAGAAGTGTTCAGAGGGACCTGATGGGCTGCCAGGACCCACAAGGAGGTTAGCAAGAAGGTAGAGTGAGGCTCTTCACAGTGATGTTGGATGGATGATACAAGACAACAGGTATAAATTGAAACATGAGAGGTTCTGGCCAGTTGTAAGGAGAAACTTCCTAACCACAACAAGTCACTGGACCAGACTGCCCAGAGAGGTTGTATAGTCTCCATAGTTAGAACAATTCAAGAACAGATTGAATAAAACCTTGAGTAATGTCTTGCTGATCCTGTTTTGAGCAGGAGTTTGTATAGGATGACCTTCTGGGGCTGAAGTCCCTTCCCATCTGAGCTATTATATGACCTGATTTTTCTGTCCAATTTGGTTAACCTCATGAGATAGCTGCATGAAATATACAGGGAAGTGCATAAACAGGAGAATGGTTTTACATTTTTGCCCCTCCTGCTTGCTTAAAAAAATAGAAGCTTCATTTTGCTTATAATAAAAATATGTACAAATTTTATTTCTCCCCATCACAGCAAACTGGTAATACTTGGGGGACAAGCCTTTCCTACACCCACAGCAGATAAGGGAAGTGAGGAAACCTCTCCTATTAAAACAGGACTTCTGTGCAAGATCAACTGGAGAAAGCTGTTTATTTTTTGATATTTCAGTTTCTCTTGCAAGGGATTTCAAGGGAAACAAGCATCTCTGTTCCCACCTTTATAACAGTTCTAGTATTTATTAACATAATTTATCTTTCATTTCTTACTTCTACTATTTCTAAAATATCTGCTGGTTTAAAGTTTAATCCTCTTACAATAATTAATTCTCTAAGGAGTTTTTAATGTCTGGCAGACCGACATCTTACAGAGCCTTGTTTCTTCTGCAGCCATTCTTGCAAATGTTTCCCAAATCATGAGAGGAAGGAATCAGCTTAGGTAATCAGGAGTACTCCCCATATTTCTTGCCAGTTTACTTCATTTAAATGTGGAAAACCCCTAGCAGTCTGACTTTGGTTTTCTCCTTGAGACTCTTTTTTTCTATATGAGTCTGCTACACCTGTCTTAAGCATTCTGAGGTGCAGTGTATGCTATAGCCTCTTTCTATGCACCACTGACTTTTTTTTATATCCCGATATGGTTATTCTGGAGACAAATCAGTTGATGTGACTCTATCTTTAAAAATTAGGACTGTTTCTGAAGATAGTTTGTTACACCTGTGATATGACTGAAATATTTCTTTTGCATCATTAACCAGTGGAATTCTTTTCCCATTAGGCATGATACGAAGTCAACAGCTTCAACAGGTTCAGAAGATTATTAGTTTGGACACTGTGTGGGCATTGAAAGAGTTTCCGGGACAAGAGGTGGGGGAGGGAACTAGACTATTACATTTTTGAGGTTTAGGCTAAGCAAAAGGTATTCTTGTTACTAGTGGAAAATTCACATTTTATATTTGACATAGCTGAGGGGATATACTGAAAGACCAACTTTAACTGCTCATATTGTATTTAAATAGCCAGAATATTTACAGAAGGTGTTGAATGGTCAAAAAACCACATTTTCTTTCTGAAAGAAACAAGAATTGATAAACAAGAAGGTGATTAAATATTATCAGTACCATTCAGGGTTGGTTTTAAAAGCTAATCGGAAAGGAGAGAAAAAAATACTGGTAATTACTTCAGGTAATATCAGCAAGGAGTTGTTTTGTTTTTGTTGTTTTGTTTTGGTTTGTTTTTTTTTTTCCCCCAATTTGCCTGTTAGTTGTTGGTTTATCATGTCTCATAAATTGTTACTACCCATACCCCGCCTTAGAATTTAAATGATAGTAGACAATTTTCCTTGCAAGGCAAGTTCTCAGTAATTCCAGGAAGAGATGGCATCTGTGATGTCAACTTTGTGCCACAGGGCACTGTCCTTTCCAGCACGTGGTGGAGCAGCTACACTAGGAACACCAGAGGTCTCTGCTCAGATGCAGCTGCAGGGGAGGGTGCTGCTCTCGTCTTCTGGAGCTGTGGGAGGATGGTTGCACACAGCACAGCATTAGAGTTGATGAGAATCAGATTGGCTGGATCAAGACAGGACCCAGTCACTGCAGAAACAAAAGCCTGGACTCCTGGCTGCACAGAGGAGCAGCTAGATCCTGTGTTCATCAGGGTAGCAAATAGAGGCTCCAGTGACTGTGATCGCTGGAGGCTTGTGACTTCGACCAGCAGATTTGCACCTACAAAGCTGGTTTAGTGTCCTGGTAGCAGGGGAGGAGCTGGGCACCAGGTACCAGAGGTACTTGGTACTTGGCCAAGCCTGAATCATGTGACAGAATCAAGAGGAAGCAACCCAGGGTAACAGTGGGACACTCCCTCCTGCAGGAAAGAGAAGCCCCCTCTTGCAACATGACACTGTGTAGGGAGGTTTGCTGCTTACTGAGAACTTGGATCCAGGGTGTTGTGGAAGTCTTATTCTATTCCTCCCTGCTGTTTTTCCGTGTGGGTGTGGAATAACGGCCCAGCTTGCTGTGAGACAGGAATACAGGCTAATTTAGCATGCTTTGGCAGAATAGTCAAGATGTTTGCAACCATGAGATCCTTCTGCTCTCTCTGGGGGGTGGAGATCTACTAAGCTGGCATGCCAAAGAGATGAAGGCAGGAGTCTTGTGAAGACAAGATGATTCTGCTTTGGCTAAACTAAGAAAAGAAAACAGCCTTGATACAGATTTTGAAGGCTGTAGTATCCAAGGGAAGACTATTGCCTAATTAACAGCAAAATTAAAATTAAAGTATATACTCCTCAATATGGCAATGAGCTTAACAGAGCTAAACCTATATGACTCTGTTACTTGACTCTCCACCCAAATCATGCTAGTGTCTCGGGTTGAGACAGTGGGAGGGCTTACTTTACAGATGGACAAGAAAATCGTTAAAGGTGTAACAAATTTATTGAAAGAGGTATAAAATAATGAAGAGAAGATGTATGTGTACTAAAGAAAAAAAAAAAAACACACCCTGCACCTAAACCCCCACTCTAGGCACCCGAATACACCAACCACCCACACCAAAAACAAAAAAACAAAAAAAAAACCAAAAAAAAACCCCACTGAAATAAAAACCGCCACCAAAGGATTCCAGAGCTGTCTGGTGCGCTCCCGGTGAGAGACTCCTGGAGCAACAGTAGCAGCAAGCCCAGAGCAGCAGCAGGTGTGCTGTGGGGCAGGAAAACACAGGGACAGCTGGGACACAGGAACAGCAGAGAAGCTGAGGAGAGGAATGGTGGTCGGAGTTATGTTGAAGAGCTGTCTCCTCTGGAGTGGCAGTCACAGTCTTCCTGGAGTTCTGTCCCTCCTTTCGATCTGATGAAAAAAAGTTCCCCAGTCACAAAAGTCCAAAGCTTATATACCTCCCCAGGTTCAGATGGGAGTGCCCAGTACCTCCCCTAGGGGCAGGAAGTTTCACAATGAGTGCTTCCACTCTGTGAATAGTGGGAGATTTTTGGACCCCTTGTTGGTCTGTGCTATTGTCAGTGCAGCTGTGTTCATGATGGTCCATTAGCAAGCAGAGAGGACCCCTCCTGCTGGGTGCGGAGGTGTTAACACCTGCCTGTATCTCTTTCCTTATTTTATCTATTGTAGCGGTGTGCCCTGGGCAGCTGCTTTCTCACCCACCCCGAATCCACCCCGAGAAAATGAGAGAATTCAAAAAACAAGCATACACCAAAAGAACATTCCCCCTCCCAAGGACCCAAATAACGACTGCTAGACTTCACATAGAAGGCAGGGACAGCTATGATAAGGATATAAAAAAATTACAAGGGGAATACTTCTGTTGGGGGGAGTAGAAGACTGAAGGTCTATCAGAAGCAATCAGGGGGCTGTACTCTTCCTCCACCCAAGACAGGGACAACTTCTTGGTAAGAATTGCACTTTCAATGTATGGTATACCTTTCCTAGCATTACTGTTATATGTTAGCACTATTATAAAATCTTGTGCCTCTGACTGCGTTAGCTGTTATGCAGGAATTACTAACTCGAGCTCGCCCTTCCTTTTGCAGTTAGTACATTTATCAATAGCAATTCTGAATCTGTTGTATCCATTGCTTTAATGAATCAAACCTGTCTATTTTTTAATTTTTAAACATTCTCAGTCCAAGTTCTTAGTGGGGCTCTGAAACAGGCAACTCGTAACTTTGCAAAAGTGCTCAGTGCAAGCCTTGGGGCTCTGACAGGCAAACGTCTATCTTTTACTCCTAATGTGATGGTGGGCATCAGTGATACTTCTGGAGAGGCCTTGAGTGGGCACTTCTTCTCCCACTTTTGTGTCATCTGTAAACTTGCTGCTACATCTTCCAGATCGTTAATTATACATTTTCCTGACGTTGTCCCTTTTCCTGCTCCTCTGGCTCCTACTGTCTGTGGTTTCATTCTGGTGGTGGTGGTGTGTGTTGTGGTGCATTGTCAGTACCTGATGTCCTTTGCCAGGAGGAGTAGGATGTTCATGCTGATAATTTTGTCTTCCTCTTTATAGGATCCACTTGGGGTAATTTCTGTATGTTTTCTAACATGCTTTACACCGTTGTTCTTTCTTCATTCATCTGCAGCTCTGTGTAACTGCTTTTGAGACCATGAGTTCGTAGTGCTCCTAGTGTCAGTGTTCAAATTGCTGGTGTTCTATTTTGTCTTTTGCCCTTGTTATATGCCAGGTTAAGATGAGTACAGGTGAGCTATCTAGTGTTTGAATTTTCACTGCTTTTCAGATTATCCGTATTTTTTATCAACTGCATATTTGCTATTCATTTTGTCTACTGGAAGAACTATTCCCATGAGTATTCTTCAATAGAATCACAGAATCACAAGATATTAGGGTGTGACAAACGAAACCATTTTCTCCTTTTTGCCTTCCGATCCGGCAATGCCGGTCGGACTTTCCCCTCCCTCCCCCCCCGAGGGGTTGGAGTCACGAATGTTCTGGACGGTCCTGGAAATCGAGGGTGGAGGATTGTTTACATAGAGTTGTGACCCTCATTGGTCGGACTCAGAGAGTTATAAAAGCCGCCGGCTGAGCACGAACTCCCTCTCTTTTTTGGAACTTCGTAGGACTGCTCCGGACGGGAGTCTCTTTCGAACTTCGTGGGGCTGTTCCCGTGACACTCCGAAGAGGAGCTGTGGACCAGCGGGTGAGTGAGGGGGAGCTGTTCTGTCTCCCTCCTGCAGCTACACGCTGCC
>NW_008604044.1:423-1133 GCF_000691845.1 Merops nubicus | reverse complement strand
ATCAAGTCCAACCGTTAAGCCAACACTTCTAAAGTCCTCTGCTAAAACAGAGTCAGAATCTGTCAGGGCTGGAAGGGAAGTCTTTGCAGTGGAGACTGAGCTGAAGAGGTCGTTGAGAACCTCAGACTTCTCCATGCCACTTGAGACCATTTCACCCGTTTCCCTCCTGAAGGGGCCTGCCTGAACACGCCTGAACACACTCCTGAACACGCCTGAACACATCTGAACACGCATGAACATGTGTGAACACTCAAATACACTTGTGAACATGCGTGCACACACGCCTGAACACACCTGAACACACCCAAGCACGTGTGCAAACAGGCCTAAATACACTCATGAACATGCCGCAGCGACCGGAGCAGTCCGTGGGACAGAGGTGTCCATAGCCACTCGGACAGACGCTTGGCACGTTCCACAGGGAACAGAGAAAAAGGTGAGTAGCATGGTTTTTGGCAGGTGGCTGGGTCAGTTTCCCATGGAGCTGGAGGGTGGCTGACCCAGGTTTTCTTGTCCTGCCTCTTGGCGCCGGAAATCCAGTACTGGGAACGGACCAGTTCAAAGCCCTGTTGATTGGCCCGGCCGTCTCCTGGGCGAGGATTCTCTTCCCCTTACGAGACAGGCCTCTCACCTTTGGTACTAGTATTGCCGGTGCCGTGTAGGCTCTGCTCTTATCAGGAAAACCAAAAGGGGGGTGGTGGCACCGAACC
>NW_008604044.1:0-244 GCF_000691845.1 Merops nubicus | reverse complement strand
TGTAGTAGTCCGAGGACCCCGCTAGGCTGGGAAGTTTCAGAGTCGTGTCCTTAACCCTGTCTCCAGGGAGACAGCAGACCTCCTTGTGAGGCGGGTCTGCCCCACATAGGGGACCTTCTGTTGCTTTCAGTGCAGAGTCACCTAGAACACTTACCCTGTGCTGCTTCTTTTTTTGTGTGTGTGGTGGTGATAGGGGCAATGGGCTTTACTAACTGCATAGCTGTCCTCTGTACGGTTAGACCTT
>NW_008604043.1:0-1258 GCF_000691845.1 Merops nubicus | reverse complement strand
TGTATCCTTACAGGAAAATGCCTTTTGCAAACCTTGGCACTGGTGAGGCCAAGCCTGGAGTACTCTTTCCAGGGCTGGGCTCCCCAGCACAAGAGAGAGCTGGACATAGTCGGGGGAGTCCATGGAAGGGGAACTGCAGTGACGATCCGTCCTGATTTACATACCATATGCAACATACTCTATTGTTTTTCCATATATATTAATTATTTTTTAAATGTGAGACTTTTCTTCCGTATGTTTCTATGATTATGAAAGTACCTTTTTAATCCTAGAGTTAGGAAGGCGTGTCTCTTCTGAGTTCCTTTAGTTGTGTTCTGGGAAGGGTTGTAAAAGAACTTATAATGGTGGCATCGGATATCTGTGTACTGATGCAGGCTTTATAGAAATGAATTGATCTGTAATACCTAGCATAAGGTTTTATTAACTAATCATGACTTGGCCTGCTGTCATGTCCATGTTTCCTCATGACTGTTGTAAGGATAAGAAGGTTGTGTGTTACAAATATTTGACACTGTGTTGCTCTTCTCCATGCTTGGGTTCTGGATCTTGAACCTACATGTTTCTCAGACCCAGAGTTTTCCCTTTTCAGGCATAATTCTGTTGTAATTATCTCCTTATAAGTATTGTGGTTGTCTTTACCATCAATGACAGTGCTGTAGATGCAACTTGTTCTGTAGTACCTGTACGATCAGGAAGCTCTCAGGCACTGTATTAGATGTTGTTTGCAGAATAAAATATTCATTTAAATCCCTCAGTAAGTTTGGAGTTGACAACAAGTTGGGTGGAAGCGTTGATGTTCTTGAGGGTAGACTGACCCTTGGGAGGGACCTGGACCAGCTGGATTGATGGGCTGAGGCAGATTTTGTGAGCTTCAACAAGTTCACGTACTGGGTCCTGCACTTGGGCCCCGACAGCCCCACACAATGCTACAGGCTTGGGGAAGAGTGGCTGGAAAGCTGTCCATCAGAAAAGGACACGTGGGTGTTGGTTGACAGCTGGTTGTATAGGAGCCAGCAGCGTGCCCAGGTAGCCAAGGCAGTCAACAGCCTTCTGGCTTGTATCGGAAATAGTGTGGCCAGCAGAGAAATAATGTGGCCTGTTCTCAGTACTGTTGAGGCTGCACCTTGAATATCGTGTTCGGTTTTGGGCTCCTTGATTCAAGAAGAGCATCAAGGTGCTGGAGCAGGTCCAGAGAAGGTAACTAAGCCGGTGATGGGCCTAGAGCATAAACCTTATGAGAAGCAGCTGCAGGAACTGG
>NW_008604042.1:0-12734 GCF_000691845.1 Merops nubicus | reverse complement strand
GCTGGGGCTTGCTGGTTGTGCTCGTTAAAATCCAGTCACCGCCAACGGCGACGTGTGCTGGGGAGAGCGGCCTCTGCTACGTGTGCATCTTTTGGCTTTAACCCAGCAGCACGAATGGTGCAGTTCTGCCCTCCCGTGCGGAGGCGGTTACCGCACCCCCCGGGCCAAGCCGTCTGCACCTTCTCCGCAACTCCCAAATCCGTCGAGCATTACTCCGCGGCCTCGGTTCTGTCCCCTCCCGGTGCCGTCTCCGTTCCCAGGCTCTCTGCTCGCGTTACGGGCTGGGGAAGGTGCGGCCGGGAGGGAGATTCCTGTGGTAGCCCAGCAGCACGAGGGCGGGTGGGGCCTTCTGAGCCCGTGCGCTTTACCCCGTTTAGCTGAACAGGAATTCCAAAAGCGCATTGTTCGTTTTAGCTGCTGCAGGGATTTGCTCGGTACGACTGCCACGCTTTAGAAGTTAGGTGCAAAAACATAGTTGTACCTAAAATTCAGCCGATATGCAACTAAACTATGTTACTTGGTTTGTTCCCAATGACTGCAGGAGGTAAAGGAAGCATTACAAAGATCAGTGCGACCCACAGTGGCAGATTCCTCTACTGTGACATAAATGCACTTACCTAAGGTAACTTAGTCAATAACTTCCAATTTAACTAAAACACAGTTTTAACTTGTGAAGAGTCGTACCTGCATGTATCACCGAGGCCTCCTAAAGTGCCCCGTGGTTCTGTCACGTGTGGCTCTGCATCCCAGGGGTAGGCTGCAGAGCAGTTCTGGAGCAGTCTGGACAGAAGCCATGTTCCAAGTACACTTTTATTTTTTGCTCACACACCTTGATACAGCTAATTCACAAAAGAAACTCACACCGTGTGAACTCTGTACAGCTGGTATGTGTTATTTACAGTAACTGGTTGTGGCCGTCCCTTTGCTTGTCCCTCAGTTTCCCACAGTAGTGAGCTATGGCAGCTGCTATCATCAGCCTTTCTCTTTATTTTAGCCATTTTCTTTCAGTGGTAAAGCTGTAGCTCTTGTTATTTCTCCAGGTTCTCGTTTACTTCAATCAATTTGGAAAGTTGTTTTTTTGGTGTGAAATAAACAGAGGCAAAAATCTTGACTCCAGAACATTTCAGCAATTTGGCTGTAACCGTTTACTGTATTTTAATTTCTCAAGGACTGTTATGGGTGTGTTACAGTTTTGTTTTTAAATCTAAGAATATCTGCTTGTCGATGAGCATAGGGGCCAGTAACTTGTGGAGATGAGGATGACCCAAGTAGCAGTAGTGTGACTGAGTACATGCAGTTTATACAAGTCAGTGTTGCATTTCTTTAAAAAAATGCAAAACTGAAAGACCATCAAATTTTAGAGAAACAAAAAGCAAACTTAAACTAAAAATTAAAAAACTGAAAACTTTGAGGAAGATGTGATGGTTCTGGGCTTCTGGTCTGGTTTTAATGTAGTGGTCAACGGAATCAGCAAATGCAAACTTCTCGGGGCTGTACCCCAGCTGGCTCCGGGCCTTGTCTATTCGGAATGTGTGAGTTATAGAAATGTTCTGCACCTACAGAGCAAAAGAGTCAACATACAAAGATATGAATACATAAGAAATTCAAACAAGTCTGTAAATAGTATCAAAGTCACATGTAAAGGAAATGTAAAATAAAGCATATGCCACAACATTACATCAATGTCCTAGTGACATATGTAATATTATTTTTGAAATTGTTCACTCAGAAGGACAACCTTGAAAGCCCAAAGCAGTAAAAGCTGCAAAGCAGAATCTTCTGTGCGTTGTGTGAGAATTAAGTGTTGTTTTCAAACACTTTACCTCGTTTCTGGTCAGCAGTGGGGACAGTTCAACAAATGGCTTCAGCATCAGGTGAAGGTATTCCATCATCATGGCTGCATAGCAAAAGATTTCTTCTTGAGATAAGAACAGTAAATTGCTATACCATTGTGATTTTGGTGTATCTGGCACTGTCTTTGATAGTGAAGGATAATCATGCAGCTAAGAGCTCAGGGTACTGTTACTAACACCACCAGCATTACTTGCTCAAAAAAGCCTGGATTTAATCTTAATACTTCAGTCACCCTGAATTAAGGTGCTTGTGTGAAAAGGGTTTGGAGGGTTAGTGACAGGTCTAGTGAAAAGATCATGAGAGTTCATAAAAAATGTGCTAACTACAAAATACTCAAAGTTGGATTCTGTTTTAGCTGCACATGGAGTTTGACTCTGGAAAGAGAACGAGACACAGGAAAACAAGAAATTTACCCATGCAGCAAAGCAAATAATCTTCAGTGTATTTCATGAAGTCATGGATTTTTAAGTTTAACTTTTTATATTTGTATCACTAACTCCACAAAGTTATACATCTGTTAAGTCCTACATAAAACCTGGTTTTGTGGGACTTAAATAACAGATCATCCTGGTTTCAACACATTGCATAGAGTTGAACTTCACCCCTTATTGCTGCACACTAGATGAGAGCACAGCATACTATTTTTATACATGAAAACTGTGGGCAAATTAAAATAAAACATGATATGGCAATAAGAGTAATGTGGACAGGGAAGAGAAATGTTGATAAAATATTTTTACCTGATCCATAAACTAAGGAAGTAGGAATACGTATCCATGGTTTACTGCAACCTAATCTTTCAAACTGAAAGAAATTGTTTTGAAAGAGTGAAAATAACAGAAACCTTAAACAAGTTTTAAAGTTTCACTACAGAAAATATTACTGGAAGTATCTACTAATAAACCAGTAAAACTCATCATCACTATTACTATCTGAGTTTTCATTTTTCAGTGGATTTCTGTTAAATGGCACATGCAGACAACCATCATTTTCAAGTGGCAATCCTAAAGGAAAAAAAAAAATTGATTGAAATGCCACAGTGTGTTGATATCTAATCTAACATTGTGACATATTATGGGTTTGAGCCCATTATTGACAATAAAATGATCTTTTGAAAAGACTGTGTATTACACAGTAATAATTAGCTTTCTTTTTTTTTTTTTGGTCCACCCAAAATAGCTACCATTAACAGATGCATGCCCAAGAAATTAAGATAATGGCAGCTCAGAAGAGGACACTGGTTTAGTTGGTCCTTTTGTCTCAGTGAAGACAGCTGCTTTAAGGTAATATTTTAGGTAGGCCTTGTTACAGCACAGGAATTAAGCCCACATTCAGAACACAACTCATACGCCCAAAGCAAACATACCAACTGGAGCATGCACACAAAAGCTAGAGTTGTATACAGTGAAAGAAATTTGTAGTTGGAGATAAAGTATATGCTGCACATACAAGTGGAGTTAACCATTCAAAAAGGTTGAAGTTTTCACCATCATTAATGAAATACACCTGGCCACTCTGTTAAAGAGGTAGAGAAGAGACAAGTTAGTAAAAATAATACTGCATATGTATTGACTTCTTTTTCTTCATCTCACTCCTTATGAACTGCTTAAAAATAATACAGCAGTATAAGATATGCATAGATGTACACACAAGTCAACAATCTGTCTACACGTGTTTCAAACAGGTGCGTTAATGTGTGCCGTGAAATTGGTGGAGAAGTGGTTTTGTGATTAACATGCTTTGGTGTAAATTACTTACTACAGACATGCAGATACCCAAGGGCTACACTGCCTGTACAGAGGTGACCCAAAGCACTGCACGTGGGGCCACATCAACACCTACTGGTCAGGCAGTGGGACGTGTTCTGCTCTCGGGCAGAAGAATCGCTGAAACCCGTCAGACTCCATCTGTGTAATGAAGGCATGAGTTACCTCTTTCCTTTTTGATCTTAGGGTTTTAGAAAAAGTAGTATAAGCTACTTTGAAAATCTTTCTAATACACTTCAAGGGTTGTGCTTCTAGGTCAAATAAAAAGCTGTGTTTACATGGAGGAAAATGGTTGCAACTATTTTTGAAATCTGTGAGCCCAAACAAAATGCGCTTCTATTTGTCTGCAGTACAGGAAGAACCAATTATCACAGGTTAGAACATTAAGCCTGGATCTGTATACAGAGGAACAGGGGATAAATCTGCCCAAACTTCCAATTTAATTTCCAACATAACAAACATTCTTCGCTCATCTTCTAGAAAAAGCAAATATTTGACTACAGAAATGCAAAAGTGGAGATCATGGAACTGAATATTCCAGCTCTTAACACGCTGCACAGCAAATGCTGCCAGGTTCCATGCTGTTCATAGCACACTGGTTAACCAAAACCACAGATAACAAGGTATGCTAAAGGAAGGACCACAACACAGACATTAACTGCTACCACAGTAGTTACTGCAAAATAGGATACAGTGTTAGGATCCACTGCCAAATGAAAACTGTGGTGCTTTTGTTGTTTACTCACAGCTATGTAGTCCTTTTCAGGGGTGAGAGCTTCAGCAGCTAGAATCTGAGCTTGTACAAGATTGTCTGCATGCACCCAGTTCATTTTAGCAGAAGGATCCCCAAACTTGAAGCTTAGCAGACCTCTCTCAATATTTTTCTGTAGACAAACAAACATGAAACCAAAGCAAAATGGGCTTTAAAATTAGGTACAGTGCACTTTCTCATCCAGATAAATGTAGATTTATCTCTATTTAAAAAAATACATTAGCAAATTAGAAAGAATCAAGAGTAGTGCAGAGAGATCAAAAAATACTGCTCATGAGAAAGGAATGGAGAACATCTTGAACACAATATGTACTGAATTTACAAAAAATACAAGTCTGTTTTAAGTATAAGTAAAATACAGTATGGAAAGGTAAGATACAGTTCTGAATGGATCAAAAGTATTCACAAAATTGGATCAAATTTAACAAATAGCTTGGTTGGGAAAAAATGGAAGGTTATTCTAGCTGTTACATTTTTCATTTAACAGGTGCAGTTTAGAAACTGCAAAATATGACATAATACTTCAACATGGGCTCATAACAAACTTAAAATCTTAAACGGTAATTTTAAATTACTGTATTTGGGGAAGGAAGGCTAAAGCAAACATCTCAGATATAATTAAAATTACATTTGCCATCCTTAAAAATGATTGTATTTAAAAGATGATTTAGGTTTTGGCTGACTTCAATATCATTTCCTACCTCAGATGCAAACTAAAAATACTTATTATGTTGTAAGGCTGAATCTTTTCGTTTCTCAAAGCTGTGTGTAACCATATGGTACAGATGCTTTTAAAATAACTCACTGGTATCATTCTACAGGGGTCATATTCTAAACACTGTACTAGTCCTGCTGTTTAAGAGGGAGCAAGTGAAAATCAGTAGAAAGTGAGCACCTGAGCTATCTGCCTTTCAGTAACCTATTGCACCAGGTACAGGTGCTTCCAGCACCATAACTTGTTTCATTGGACAGAGAAAGCTGTTCACAGCTGAGACTGGAAAGAAGATATTTTGCTGTATCTCTTTTCATTAATATTTTAAACCATTTTGTGTAAGTTGCATGCAAAGAGACATTTTAAATATCATAGATTGGTCTGAATCTTATGGTAAGCATTAAATTATAAAGCTGAACTTACACGTGTTTGTATTTTTAAAAAAAAGGCTTTTAAAATGTACCATACATTCTTTACATATATAATATAGGGCCTGTTAACAACAGTTATAATATCCTCAGCAGACAACTGAACTGTTGAATTGCTGCCCAATGAGAAGATCAGTCAATTTATAAAACAAGCAAATTATGCTGCTGTATATCATAGAAAATTCTGCTGATTAAAAAATTAAAATACATACTGCTAGCCTTGGCAAGTGTCTTTGCTCTTCTGGTCCATAGATTCCTGGTGGGCGAAGAACACACGTATACAGTATTCCACCTCCTACAAGAATTAGTAAGATCATTCTTACGTGACTTCCACTTGGTGACATTATATCTTTGTTTGCATGAACCAAAGACTGTGGTATCAGAACTTACTCTGAAATAAATTAACTTTACCATCTTAAGAAAAGCCCCAAACGTACCAAAAGATGTTGAATTAGTAGTTGGATATTAAGTTTGCAGAATTAGAACATGCAAAATATCAAGATCAGATTCAGAGAAGTCCTGCCAGCATAGCTGGATTCCTAGAAATTACCAGAGATTTCAAAACCTTTTTCTAACCCGTCCTTTGTGCCAAGGCAGTGAATGAGCATGCCAGCTGTGGTGATGGGCCTGCTGAAGTGAGCAAGTTACGGATAGGAGAGTGTGATGAAACCAACTAATCTCATACAAAATTATTGATGGGAAACAGCAACTTGCTACAGTACATGATAGAGCTGAAAGGTTCTCAACAAGTAGGCACAGCCAGCTCCCAAGAGAACTGATGTAGGAGCTCTTGATCATTTCTGTGTGAGAAAGTACAGACCGTGAAATGCTGGGGTCTGAACCCCGAGCCCCGAATTAAGGTTGACATATGGGTGATTCCCACAGCCCTTCATACAGAGGGGGTGAGTTTGCCTTATAGCTTCCCCCCAGGGTGCGGCCGGCCCTGCAGGGAGAGCCAGAAGGGAAATGAGCCCCAGGGGTCCTGCACTGAGTTGACAAAGGTCAGGTGTCTGCTTGGGGATAAAAGCTGGGACCACTTGCAGGGAGTCAGGAGTGTCTGTCTGTGGAGTGCACTCCCCAGAGCTTCCTGGTTCAGGGCAGACCTCCTGACTCTCCCTGGAGCTGGGCCCCGGTCAGTTCAGACCTTTGTGAACGCGGGCTAGACAGGTGAGAGTTGCCATGTGGGCACCTTTCTCTTATGTGTTCAGCTTGCTGGTCTGGCTGTTTCCCATGCCAACTGTGGGCAGCCTCGGGTCTCTGTTTGTACCACCTGTTGTGGGCCGAGTTACATCCTTTGTGGGATCATTGGGGGTGGTGTCATTTATGTACCAGCTGATTGATCTGTTTGTACCCCCAGTGATCATTCATGGAATGTCCTTCTTGTCTACAATACAGTCTGTGTATTGGTTCATCTTCCTGCTGGTGGTGGTATCATTTTTGTTGGGCCTGGTCATTGGCAAAACAGACCATCATAAAAATCCAATCACTTCCCAAGTGTATCAGTTGGCTGGTTCATCATCCACTAATAACTGTTCCTAATACAGTTCTTAATAGTACTTGACAATACAAAATACTCCATCCTGCTATGGCACAGGATCAAAATGGGATGTTTGGAACACTGACTGGTTCTAATTTAATTGACAAATGCAGAACTGTATTGCTTCTAAAATTTAAGAGGATCTTTGATGTGAAGAGCTGCTGAGGAAAGAAGGAAAAACATTTTTATTTTGTAAACAGAATCATTCTGTTGGGATAGAATGTCCATCAATAACTTTATATCTCGTTATAGCCCTTGCAAGTGAAGAGTCTTATTTTCTGCAAGTTGTCTACAGCTAAATTTAGCTCAGTATCACTTGGTCACATAGAGTCATGTTGCACTTTACATTAATTTGTTTTGCACAGGTAGTTATAGTATCTCACAGGTGAGCTTAAGTATTCAAGTGTATAACTGGCTTCCTCAACATGGAAAACTTTGGGAAGCTCTAATAAATAATTCCAGGCTATAAGTATCAGGTGGCTTCCTCAGATTTTAATGTATAACTTGCAAGGGAGGGGGGAAGCAGAGAACAATTTAATCAGCATTCATGTTTTACTTATGTTGCATAATATGGTGACATTAAACACTTGGTTTTGTTTAATTTATAGCTGTCTTCATCTTATCAACTAACATACTAAACTCATTGCTACCATGCCAAAACCTTTTATGAACACTGTAGGAACTTAAAAACAATTTTTTTTTTAATTTTTTTTTTTTTTTTAATTGAAAATCTTTTAGCTTGTGAGGGGGGTAGATAACTTGGTTTCATAATTGCTGGACAAGCTTGTCCACTAAGGACTGACACAGGATACAGGATGTTAGTGAGGAACAAGAAGAGGAGGAATACATTCTACTATGAATCCATGCTAAAACAAAAGTACCTGCTAGTGGAGTTCCATTAGCTGCCAGTATCATTTGTTCTGCAATTGATTTGGTTCTGGAATAATGATCGACATGCTACAGAGAAAAAACAAATATGTTTTTATCCATCCTTGAAATGACAGGTTGTCTCTACCCCAGTAGCTTTATTTAGCAGATGGCAGCAAACACCTCAAAATACAGAACCCCTGGGGTATTAGTTTAGGATGAAATGTGCATGTTGGAAAGGTAAGCAAACATTTTTGTCTGTGCAAATTGTTAATTAATTTCAGCACATTCGAGAAGCAATAAATATATGTATGCTTTGAATGCTGCCAAGAACGTAATTGATCACTGCTTTGTAATCTGGATTTCTTTTCCAGGTAATGGAAAAGTCAAACCCCAAGTTTTGAAGACATTAAGATTGGTCTAAATTACCCTGTTCACTTTCTTGTGGCACTGTCCTGGAGAAAACACTATTTTATATATTATTCAAAATATTATTTAATATTTTCTCTGTCCATCTCTACTTCTTGAAAGACTGTGAAGTACCTGATGGCAAAAGGAGGGACACAAAACCCAACTGTGTATGCAAAGCACCCAGAAGTACTTTTCTCTTTTAATTAAATGAAATAAATCCATATAAAAACTGGCTGCTTTTCAGTATCAGCTCTACATTGAGTATACATCATCCTCAATAAGGGAGAAACAGAAAAAAACACATAAATAATAAATGGCTGAAGAGGCACCAAGGCATATAACACAATCCCTACGTCCAGGTGGAATTTCACTAATGTTCACAGGACACTGTGAGTTATTTTCCAAAATCAAATCCTCAATAGGAAAGAAATACATATTGCAATGCATATAAAACCCATGAGTCAGGGTTGTGAATAGCATCTACAAAGAGTATAAAGGATGTCTTCTTTCTTGTACCTGGATTCTGGCATCAGGCAAAACAGAGCCGTGAAAACTCCAGGATTTTTCAGAAACAAGAAAGCAAAGAGGAAACTTGAAAATACCTATTTGAATACTACTGAAATACCTTTTCAGCTGGAAAATATGGCACAGTTTCTTCATCACCATCTTCAATAGGAAGCCCTCCAAACACCACATTTACTGTACTGGTGTATATCAGCCTAGTGATGTTCCTTTGTTTGCAGGCTGCAGCAAGGTATAAAGGAAATTAGTTTAATGAAAATTAAACAATATGGCAGAAAAGTTTGTATGACCTTTTTCTGAGAAGCTGTCAAATCTTTAAAGAGCAAATCCTTCCATTATATGATTGTGTGCTTTAAAGTGCAAAGCACATTTAAAGGGAAGATGTCCATGCAGAACCAAGTGCTCTGTAATCTGGCACATCCTGATCTGGATGCTGGAGCTAACACCAGGCCCCTGGGAAGGCTGCTACTAGCCTGCTGAGATGGGCTTCAGCTCTAGACAGGCAGGTGGCCAGACATCCATCTGTGCCAAGGGCTGCCTGTGCACAGGCTACTGGACAGCAGTGAGGTTTATTGCCCCAAAATACACATGGAAATAGTGAACTCCTTTCATGGATATGGATTCTGACATCAGGTCAAACATGGTTACAAAATGCTGAACTACTGTGCTGCCTCATATCATACCCCATAGCAGAACTGAGCACAAAACCCCCCCAATGACATTTCCTCATCTTGTGTCAAAAATGGGAAATATTTGGTAAAACATAGGGTGTGTGAAAAAAGCCAGCTGGCTTTTTCTAAGTGATATAATATTTTGATATACTGGACTACCACCCAATGGCAAGGTTAGATACATACCATCAATGACAAATCTTGTTCCATGAATGTTTACAGTTTCAATCTCTTCTCTGTGTAACTAGGAAAATAAAGAAATTGTGCAATTTCTGAATAATATGCTAAATTCAGTAGTAAAATGTTATAAGTATCCCCAAATAAAGTTAATGAGCTTAATGCTTCAATTATAAAAAAGATAATTTAGACAGCTGTTTCAGATTTCAAGAAGTCAACTCATTATTTTTAACCTGTGCCTGTATTTTTACAGACTAGACTGCTCGAGGCAGAGAATCACAGTGCTTCTAAATGTGTATTTCCAGTAATTACACATCTTGCAGCATTATGTTAAATATCCATGTTTCAGTAGAACTTCAATGACCAGCTGCCACTACCTGAGTGATTCCAATTACATAATTACACTAATTACATAAATCATGCCTCAGAGTCCTATATCAAGCACATCCTTACAGCTTTTTACCCACTAATGGCAAATAGTTAGCCATTGATATAATTTAATAATATAAAACAATTTATAGTTTAGTTCAGGTTTCTTTGCTCCCAGTGACCTTAAACCTAGGTTTTCTATGTGAAAGGTCTAGGGAAAGTGGAAAGATCAGGGTTTTGGAAGGAACCAGCCTCCCTTGTCTTTCCTTTTGCCTTCACACTATTTCAGAACTCTTCAATGCCGTTTCCAAGTCAAAAGCACTCCCAGGGTGCTGCTGGAGCCTCTAATGGGGAGGAAATAATTTCACAACTAGGAAAACAGTACTGTGAGCAGACTGCTTGCAATTAGCACACCAGTTTGCACAGAGCAATTTACCAAACCACGGTTTGGGCTTCAGGCTCTCAGGACAATGTGAGTGGATAAAATCTAACATGCAGTGTTACAGCATCAAGCCTCTTATCCTCAGTGTGGGCAGTCACACAGAAAAAACACAGGATGATTTGGACTTACTTGCTCTCTTCCTGACATTCCATATGAAGCTACATGAAACACACAGTCAGCTCCTTCACAGGCTGCAAACATGGCATCGTAATCCCTGATATCTGCCTGTAATACATAAGACATTTGGACTTGAAATCAAACTTTGTATTTGTCATATAGCAGGTTAGCACAGAAAGAATATATACATATAATTGTACTTTGTGTACATCCTGGGACTGAAATCTATTTTCAGTACTTGCCCATTTCAGTACTTGCTGATAATCACTTTTCTATCATAAAACTCAAAAGGACATTCATTAAGCCTCATAATACCCTTATGTTCATTCTACAGGTGATTAAACCAACGCATAGACTAGGGCAGTGACTGTCCTGAGGAGCACTTCAGAGTCAGGGCATGAAGGTACTCTGTGCTATGCATGACAGGTTTCATTGCTTTCCTTATTTCAGATACACTAAAATCAGCTGACCACAAATCGTGGGATATTCACACAATTACTAAAATTTGGAGTAATTTTCAATTAGGTATCTGGATTCTGTGAAAAACTAGTAAGACATTCTGGAAAAGGCAAATCAACTAACTTTGACTGTTGTGAAAATGTAATTTGTCATACCTGGATACACACTACTCCATTGGGAATTTCCCAGATAGGTTTGTGTATGTCATACAGAACAACAGAAGCTCCTGCACTGGCAAGAGCACATCCCAGCTTGTATCCAAAATAGCCTCCACCTCCTGTCACCACTGCTCTCATACTTTTTGCATTCAGTGCCCCAGCATTTCTGTTCACTTTGGAGTTAGAGGTTTGGCGCCAGGGTTTTGCTACTCCACTCAGTATAAGTTTTCTGTCAGTGAAATGCTGCCTTCCATTATGAGACACAGGTAACAGTTTCTCCTCCTCCATGTTGAAAACTGCTCCATAGCGCTCCTGGATGCAAATGATTCCAGTGAGTTTCATGTTAACAAGCTCTGCTCACATCAGCAAAGTTTGACTTTAACACAACCTGTTTAAGAGAGATAAAGACATAAGCAAAAGACTAGCTACCAAATTTCCAGATTTCAAAGATTTCCTTTAAAAGACCAATTTAAATTTTCTATTTAAATTGCTTAAGAGTTTGTTGAATTGTAATTTTCACATTTTACAAACATTTAAAATGCCTGTGTCCTATATTAAAGACAGCATCCTGAAAACAAGGGCTGCATGTTGTGGGCTAAACGTTTATTTGCAAAAGATATCCAGAATAATAAAGAAAATACTTAAACAATTCCTGTTCTCCCTAATGCAGAGAACAAGAATTCAAATGTTTTCCACAAAAGGGTCAAAATTAAGAGTAACAATACAGACTATAACTTTTAATTAGCAGAAGAGAAATTGCTGCCTATGCAAAACACATCTCCTGGTCTTAGTTCAATCTGTTCTGGTCTGTGTGAGCAGGCCAGAGATGACCTTTACAGGCCAGATAGGATATAGGGCCATACCTGAATTCGAAATCCTGAACTGTGAGGAAAACTCTACAGATTAACAAATTGCATTTAAGTTTCTGTGCTTAAAAACCAACCAAGCAGGGTCAAGGGGAACATCATCAGAACAAAACATCTCCTAGGCAAAAGAAATCTTTAATGCTTCTTCCACTTGTCCCTGTTTATCAGCAGGTATATGAGAAAAGTGGTATTTTCACCTCCTTTCTAAGTAGCAGCAGCTGAATGTAAATTAAGAAGACACAGTGGTTTTATTGTTGGCCATGGATGGATTTGAGATGTGTGAGGATTTCAGAAGGAAAGAGGAATGCCTGATACTTTATACCTTGGGGTGTGTCAGAGAACAAGGCTATCAAACCCCGTGCTTTGAGGGGAACGAGAATAAAGTAATTGCTACGTGATAGAAAGGGTCGATGGGTACATTAAGAAAAATGTAATAATGGACCATTTATATCTTAAACACGGAGGTTCTTTCCCGTCTGTGCAACGGCCGAGAGTTCATCACCGGCTGACAGGGCACCTGGAGGCCGTAGCTCGGGATTTCCTTGGTTACTCCCGTCCCTTCCCCGCGGCCCGATAAAAGACCAGAAGTTACCCGAGCTCCTGCCG
>NW_008604041.1:0-13684 GCF_000691845.1 Merops nubicus | reverse complement strand
GCTCCCTGTTCTCTGCTTCCCGCTCCCCGCGCCGGGCGCCGTCCGCCTCGCAGCGCCGCGAAACTCGACGAATTCGTTCATTAACGCCTCGCGAAGCCCAGTTCGAAACTTTCTCCACGGGCCTTTTGCTCCAACGCACCCCCCACACGGTGACGGCGACCCGCGGCCGGGAGCGCTTTCCAGGGCCGTTCTTGTCCCCCCTCGGCTCTGCCGCCGCCGGGGCAGCGAATCGTTTCAGCCACCGTCGGGAAGATGTTGCCCGCCTCAAGTTTTGGCTGGTGCAGCAAATCGGGCACTAGAGTCATGGAATCGTGGAGTCGTTTTGGTTGGAAAAGATCTTCAAGGTCTTTGGGTTCAAGCGTTAACCCAGCACTGCCAGGTCACCACTTAAACTTGTCCCTCAGCACCACATCTACACAGATTTTAAACGCCTCTCCACCACTGCCCTGGGCAGCCTCTGCCAGGGCTTGGCAGCCTTTTCAGGGAAGACATTTCTCCTCAGGTCCAACCTAAACCTCCCCAGGCATAACTTGAAGCTGTTTCCTCTTGTCCTGTCATTTGTTCCTTGGGAGAAGAGACCAACCCGCTCATCGAACCTCCTTTCAGCTACTCATAGGCATTTTAAAACAAGTCCTCTTTGCGCATGGGAGACACCCTCTGACCCACCAGTCTTGGGTCAGGAACCTATTTTTCCACTCTTTGAGGTTCCCTGATCCCATGATCTGCCCGACTTTAAGATCACCCCAAACTATCTGAATATTTTTCCTTATTTCCCCTTGAGAGACCTTCAACAATCCCATGTCAACAACCTCTTCTTCAACCCTGCCACTTCCATTCAGTGACAGATGAAAAATGAAGTGGTGAAGGAGAGAAAGTAACAGTACAACTGAAGGTCCTACTTCTGGCTGTGGAATGGGGATGGCTGTTGGTAGCCTTAGCTTATAGCCTGACCTTCAAAAAGGAGCTATAACCACTCCCAGGGCTTCAGGACTGTTCTACACCTCATGCTGCCTGTTTTATCTCACCATGATGGGGAAAGAAGGCAACCCATGGCTATCAAAGCTGCCAGGGAGATGCTCTTAAGCTGTGTGTTTCCTGGCAAATCTAGAGTTAATCTAATGTACTTGCCTGTCAGAGAAGCATGCCCAAAGTAATCCAATTAGGATAATTAGAAGTAGCCTGAAGTACAGCCTAGCACAGCACTGTTCCAGTCCCACCTTTAGATAACCTGCACGGTGCAGCTGGTAGATCTGCATGCACACCCCTCGGGGTGGAACTGACGGACAACAAAAATAAGGCAAAGTGACAGATGCACTTCAGAACACCAACACCCTGGCCTCCACGTTTTTATTTCTGTTTTGGTGATTACTCCAACAGCTGCAGCAGTCAACTGTCAGGGAGCACAAAGGCAAACCACATTCAGCCAAATTCTAACCTCCTAAGGTGCACAGGAGCTCCAGATGTGTCAGATACCCCACACTGCATGTCTAAAGCAGCACAGGTTCAAATGGTGTGGTTTTGTTTATATAAAGCAGCCAAAAGGGGAACTTGGAAAGACATTTCTCATATCTCCACCACCCCGTCCTGGTTTGAGCTAGAACAGATCTGATTCTGTTCAGTGATGTCACCTCTCAGCTCAGCCCCTGCCCTGGCTGAAGGTCCCGGCAGATCTCCCCAGCCAGTCTCTGCTCCCAGCAGGGACAACGCTCCATGGGCAGAGCTCCTGCCAAGGGCTGGGCTGGGCAGAAAGGCTCTGGCTGCTGCTGGCTCCTGGGCAGAGCAAGGGCACTGCTCAGCCTTGTGCCCCACGCTGGGGGGCAGGGAGGAAGAGGTGGCACCTGTGGGGAGGAGCTGCCAGGAGAGGGGACCCCAAACTGGCCAGCGAGGGATTCCAGCCCAGGTAGGGCATGGGCAGTATCAAGCTGGGGGATGATAAGGGTCAGGGCTCTCCTGTGTCTGAGGAGGACTCTGCCCAATCTGCCTTCAATCCCCATCCATGTGTTCCTGAATCCAGTTCCAGAATCCAGCTGCTGAATCCAGTTCCTGACTGCTCCAGAGTCCAGTCTGGGACTTCCCCAGTGCCTGCACCACAGCATCATGTTAGGTTTGATACAGGTTTTCTATATATTTGTATTTATTGTTTTATTATTATTATTTTCATTAAAGCTGTTTGTTTTCTTTTCCCATCCATAAAGCTCCCTCCCTTATTCTCTTCCCTTTGGGAGGGGAGAGGGGTTAAGAGAGCAGCCTTTGTTGGTCTGGTGGCTAGCCCAGACCCTAAATCTTGACACACCCCAAAAGCTGTAATCAAAGTTTGTGTGTCAAACTGCTTTGGTTGTCCTCCACTTCAATGCTTGTGTCTGTACTTGGTATTTCAGATAGAAGTTATCCTACATCAGGGAAGACAGCAAACACTTTAAAAGACTTGTTTGCAGTAATTAAACGGTAACTCAGCTAAATCCTACTCCCAAACTTCAGCAGTGAAGGCATGCACACTTCTCCCTCCCTGACTCCAGTGCAACCACAACACCAGAGAAAAGCTGCTCTTCAGATTCTGAAGAGAAACCCTTCAACTCACTTCAAGAGTTTCAGAGAAGGCACACAGGGATAAGCAGATTTAAACAAGTTTTATTCATAAACGGTTTGGGGAAAGGAAATTTACCAATATAAAAAAAAGTCAAGAAACCATCTGACTTTCTTAAAAGTCTGCTAAACCCTTCAGGGATGTTTATATATTCACACTGAGAACACATCTCTCCACACATTTTACTCAACCTGGGCTGCAACAAATACTGTATTTCAGAATTGTACAGAAAACACTTCTGGATCCACCTTGCAACTAGTGTTACCAAATTAGGAGCTACACGTTACATGAAATAAAAACCAAGAGGTACATTATTTCTCTTTTCTTTTTTTATACATTACCCCAGTACACTGTGTGCAGTCATTCACAAATATTATGAATTTAAACAGGTTTGTAGTCGAGCTTGGACTCCAGCTTCTTAGAATCAGCCACTTTTCTAACAGCTTTCATGAAGTCTTCCTGCACGACGAAGTCGTGGTCGGCACGGATTGCAAACATACCTGTGGGGAGTAATGGAACAGCAAAGTTGGTGCTCCTTGTAGCAGCAGAACAGAGAAGGCAGCACACAGAGATTTGCTCACATGAGGGTAAAAGAAAATTGGTGCAATCAGTTTCTGGGATGTGTCTAGTTTGTATGAGACAGTATAACTGATGTCATGATAGTCAGCCAACAAGTAGTGTTGTCTAGACACATTTAGAAAGGTTTAGTTTAGACTTTTTTAAGGAATTCTTCACTGTGAGGGTGGTGAGACACTGGCACAGGTTGCCCAGGGAAGCTGTGGATGCTTCATCATTGGATGTGTTCAAGACCAGGCTGGATGGGGCTTTGAGCAACCTGCTCTAGTGGGAGGTGTCCCTGCCTGTGGCAGGGGGTTGGAAGCAGGTGATCTTGAAGGTCCCTTCCAACCCAAACTATTCTATGAAAATATCATTTTAAGCCATTTTAGCATTAACCAAGACTTAGCACACCCAGAGCTAAGGAAATACCTGCTTCAGTGCAGACGTTTCTCAAGTCTGCTCCATTAAAGCCATCTGAAAGCTTCACAATTGCTTCATAATCTGTTGATAAAAGATGAATGCTGATCAGAAACTAATTCACACTTCTGTTATGGATGCAAATGAATTACATATCCAGCTAACAAAGGAACACTTTACTTTGATTTCAGTACAAACAGGTATCTGTCGACTAGATGGATAAATTAAATAACTGAAATCATCAGCTGTATTGCCCCTTTCATTACAACACCAACATATCACAGCCAAAATACTACATAAATTATTACATCATTCAATCCCAAAGTCACCAACTTGTGGTTATAAGCATTGATGTGAAACAAGAAAAGCTACACCAAGGCAATGTTCTTATTTAAATGAGGTAAACCCCATAAAACTTATATCCAAGTGATTGTAGCTCAGTCCGTTTCTGCTTATAACAGCATCTACTAAAGACATTTAATGTCTTGATAGATTAAGCTGGTATTTTATGCACATATATTTACTAAAAAAAGTGGCTGTGGTTACAGTTTCTAGAATCAATTTCTAAAACATTGTGTCTGCTAAGCCTCCAGCAAGTTCTGATCTTTGCCAGGCTGCTTATTAAAAAAATTCAATTCGACTTTCTGCAAAACTTTTCAGAACAGTTTACCTTCTGTATGAAATTCAAACCATTTGAACTGAACAGTTCTATCTTAAGAGTCAAAAAAACCCCCTAGAGATTAGAAATTATTTCATGCTGGAACCTGGAGTGGGTCGTTATCTTCACATTTTAATGCAGTCCACACCCCACCTTGCTGATGCATTCTGGCCTTCCTTCCAGGATGTCAAGCTGAGCATCAGTCTTCCCACATCACATTCAGCAATTTAACCAGTACCCACCTCACACCTCGCCTTGCTAAACGTTGTAAGGGAATGATCCCACCCTGCTCCCCCTGCAGTGCCCAAAGATAGGAGAAAAAGGATGAAATACTTCCACCAGAGCTTCACAATTTCCTTTGGAGCTTTTGCTCTTCAACTACAATCGCACGTGTGCGTTTTTAAGCCCAGACTGCTGCTCAGAAAGGCCATCCTCATCCTCTGGCCCTCCCCCAGCCACCCCTCTGCTGTGCTGCAGCTGTTTGTGCAGGCAGCTGGTGCCCGAGATCAGCTGCAGGAATAGCTCCTGTCAGCAAAGCAGCAGGGGCTGGGGACAGGCAGGCAGGGGCTGGGGAGGCCTTACTCAAATAAAAGGCAGCCAACGTCATTTTAAAGGCAAAGGGCAATGACAGTTTTCTTGAGGAAAGCTCTGAAGCCTCACTGTGAAATTAAGACTCTGGTTAGCTCAGAGAACAGGGTCATTAAATAAACTTCCCCTGTTTTAGCTGATACTTCTCCCCCTTAAGCTCTGGAGAGAGGGATCTACACTGCTAACCAAGCTTTCTTTCAGACAAGGTTTCCACCACACCTCCAAGTTTCTCCACGACTTTAGAGATTCTTTACTGCTTTCAGACTTCTACAGCAACACTTTTTCCAGATGGGACTACTGAAAATGCTTTTTTCTTGCACCAAGCTATTCCTTTAGAAACAGGAAACCTCCTGATGAGAACCACGCTGATTTTTCAGTTTACAACCTGTGCTCCAGGGGTTTATATTCAGTTTTCCTTTCCAAAGGAAGACTTAACAACAGCTCAGTCAGGATGCATTAAAAAAAAAAAAATAATAATACTAAGAAAGGGGAAGTTGTGTGACCAGAGCAAGGGAAGGAATTAGGAGGGCAGAGTCCTTGTAACAACTCACCCTCTTTGCATTTTCACAAAGAGAAGCAGGAGGGATATCCAGGTAGCTTCCTACTCACCTATTTCACCATGTTTAGTGATAGGACCTGCATGAATCTTCAAAATATCTAATCTGGCTTGTTCATTTGGCAGATCAATATCTAGAAAGAATTGCAGTGTTAAGAAAAGCAGAGAACCCACAATTTGTGTGGATATTCTCCTCTTTCCAGCCAGGGTGCACTAGCAACTCACGGATTTTTCTATCCAGTCTTCCAGGCCGCAGGAGAGCAGGATCCAGAGTGTCTGGTCTGTTAGTAGCCATGATCATTTTAACTCTGTGCAGAGTATCAAATCCATCCATCTGATTCAACAGCTAACAGAAAAACAGAAGTTTGGCTTTATACAACCCAAAACCTTCCTAGCGTGCTCTATTATGTTTATTTTCTGCATATTTTAATCAAGATGGAAAAGGGGTAAAGATAAATCATCAAATAAAATGCTAGGAGACTTCTATTGAAAAGCCATGAGCTCCTTGTATATTTTACATGTAATAAAGAAGAGCTTTAAAGAGGCACTGAAAATGCTTTGCCCAGCAAAGCAGAGCTGAGATGTGGAAGATTTGGCTGAACCAAGGCAATGAGAACAGATCAAGGACTGAAGGAGCCAACGTTTGGCTGATACATTCCGAGTGTACTGCACCGAGTCCAGGACATTCAAATGAGGCTTGGAGAACAGCCTCTAGAATACTAATACACACACAGGGAGACATTGCATTGTGAAGATTCAAAGCACTTGCTCTTTGATCACAGTGATTTAATTCTTTATGTAAGGCAAACACATTCTTTTGAACTGGGCAAACTGTTTGCAAACATAGGCCAAGGAGGTTTCCCATTAGCTTCAGAACTCTTAATTGTCACCAGTGGTTTTAGAATTCTCTTCACACAGCCCAGTTTACCAGAGCAATTAGTACAGAAACAAAAGACATAAAACTACTCCTCCCAGTTTTCAAAATCAAACAATTCTTAAGTTTTATAGGTCTTTAGGATTAAAGCAGACAAGCTCTGCTTTCCCCTCTCTAGGAAAGAGGGGCCCTCCAAACCTTCAAGAAGATTGAAGCAGCAAAGGCAAGTCACAGTATGAAAAGAAAACATCCCAAATAATTTTAGCATGTTTAAAGATTCTTTCCATTAGTCTCCAGGCTGAATTCATAGCTGAGTTATCTGAATGCACAGCTGCCTTTTGTACAAGCAGCATCCTGTTCACTTCTAGCTTATTAACTCAGAAAAGTTCTCCCCAGGGAGATCATATGGTGACAACTCCCACCTGAACTGCATGTGGAGTGTCCAGAGTGTGGCCAGGGATGAAACACTCACCTCCATCAGAGTCCTCTGGATTTCTCTGTCAGCTGAGGTGCCTTCAGAAAAACGGCGACCACCTGCAGCACACCAAACTCATGAGTTCTAGCACTTTTATTTTTACCTCCATGTAAACTAAGTCTGAAGACAATTAGGAATCTATTTTAAACCGGGGGGAGGGTATTTAAAGTGATATTTAAAGAGTTAAAACACATTTTGAAAATGCTTTTTCGTATATTCAAAACTAGCCAAGGCAGATATGAACAGGTATGGTCCTCAGCTAGCTGTCAGAACCTCAGGAGGAATCTAAACCACTTGTGCTCTTTATTCTGAAGAAACATGCCTGTGTCCTCCCTTTTGAGAAAGATTGTGGCTTTACAGCTAATTTCAGCATTAAAAGGAGGCTCAAGCCATCCCCCAGCATCAGCCTTACCAATAGCATCTATCTCATCCATGAAAATGATGCAGGGCTGATGGTCTCTGGCGTAGTTGAACATCTCTCTGATCAGCCGAGCACTTTCACCGATGTATTTGTCCACTATGGAACTCGACACCACCTTGTGAAAGGCAGGAGACAGGTGAATGAAGAGACTGGCGTGCAAACAGGCCAAGCATGTGTGTGTGAAGGCCAAAGGAAAACCATGCTACCTTTAGGAAGTTGCAGTCAAGCTGGCTAGCAACAGCTCTGGCCAGAAGTGTTTTCCCTGTACCTGGACAGACAAAAGATTGAAGCTGTTTAATGAGTAACCCCCAAAACCAAAGAAATAAAACCCCCAAACCCTGAAAAAAACCACAACCAAATAAAGCTATTGCCACAGTTTGCAAGTGGCAACTGGGTGTTCACTACCCTTTCATGAGGCTCACCAGGGGGGCCGTAGAGCAAGCAGCCTTTTGGAGGTATAATTCCCACACGCTGGAATAATTCTGGGTTTGTCAGAGGCAATTCTATTACCTGCAAAGAGACAGATAAACAGATGGAGAAAACAGAGACTCTGAGTTTTCAAATAGGCCATCAGTCCTAGGGAGCTAACAGGACACATGCCAACCTGTATCCTCATTTATCCGTGCAGAATATATTATATAAGAAATAGGTAATAAAATGTCAAATTGATCTAAGGGATCAATCCACAATCCTGCCCTTGTTCAGACTTCAGCTCTGCAATGGCTTCTCATGACGTTTTTTACTCAAACCATGCTTTGCTATCATCATACCACCACTACTCAGAGCGATTCTAGCAGTTTTTGTGCAAGATTCAAAGTTGTCAATCCTAGCTACAACGAAATTTAGGCTTGCACAGCCTGCAGTACCCAAACTAAGGGGGTTACTGCAGCACAAGCATCCCAGCACCCCACAATCACACGTCTGCTTGCCACAAAGACAATGACAAAGCTGGAAAACATTGAAAAAACACTTCAGGAGTTCTCTTCTAGTATAGGAAAACACAGCTGAAGTTAATGAAACGTGGAAAGCTCTGATCTGACAGGATCCTTTAACAATAGCTTAGCATAAACATCAGTGAGACTTTTCTGCACTGAAAAACCTCACTCAGAACACATCCCTCCATTGGACCAGTGGTTCTGAAATACTGGATACCTCTCGCAGCTCTCTGATTTGTTCTGACAACCCTCCAATCTCAGAATATGAAACATCCCCTGGATCTTCATGAGACATGTTATAAACCAATGGATCCACTTCCCTTGGCAAATACCTGGAAGGAAAAAAAAAAGAGTTAAGAGTAGACATAAATGTGTCTGCACAGTGACAAAAGTTATTGAAATAAGTTTTAGGGCAAACATGAAAAAGTTTTATTCTCCTCCCACCTCAATAACAAGATAAGCATGGTTGTTGAAAACAGAATAAACCCCAAACCCAGCAAACTTGCTTAAGTTTTAAACCAAATAAATGCTTAGAAAGCTGCTGAAAATACTGAGCTGCACTGCATTGATCTTTTAAAGAACAACCAAATTCTTATTCAACCATATATAACAGACACAAGTCTTCCCTCAAAGTAACTGTCCTTACTTAATCCCCACTTTGCAGAAAACGTCTACACAACGTAGCTGATGATTCAAACCTCTGTGTCACTACTCAGATCAATATTCCCCCCCCTTTATGTGATGAGCAGAGGAGCTGTAGAGAAACCTACCTCATAATAGTCAGGGTGGTCATATCCAGAGCAACTCTTGTCCCTGGTTTCAGCTTACTTTTGTCAAGCTAGTCACAAAAAAAAGGTGTTTCTATTAGAACCACACTCCAAAACACTGTCTGGTTTCAGCAAAGGTGTTTACTATTGCTTGCACTGTTTGCTCAATCACATACAAAAAGAAAATTAGGCTATTGAGCTACATGCCAACACTGTGTTCCTGTCACCACCATTTTTGGGAATGCTTATACTGGGAAAAAGCTGGCCCACTGTTTGATGGGAATGTGATCTATGGGAGAAATGATCCAGAAGCTAGCCTTGACCAACAAACCTGTTGGTTGTCACAACTGGACACCAGTAAACCAGAGCACAGAAGAATTCTATAATCTTGACACAGATCTTAAACAGCAAGTCATTAACTTAGCTCTGCCACTTAAGAAACAAAAAAAATACTACTTTCTAGACTATCATTTTTTTACTGCTGTCAGTCTGGCTGGATTAGTGAGAAATCTCATCCTGCCCTCTGCTTGACAGCACCAACAGTATCAGGACCAGGAAGCAATCCTGCTTAAGGACACAGGGAACAGCCTGCCTGTTTTGAGTCCAAACTTGCCACCCTTCTACTCAGTCTCTCTCATCTGGACAGAAAGAGTGAACAGCTCTTCCAAACCTATTTTCTCCAAGCCTTGCATCATCTGTGCATTTTCACTTATCCCCCTTCAAAGTCTGCCATTCCAGCTGTTATTCTTTTGCTATCATTCACCTCAGATGCTCTACTCATCTGCCTCAGCAGTTTTTGTGCTTACTGTATTTTTATGAGGTTTTGAAACACGTCTGCAGATGTCTTCAGGTACCTCCTGCTAAATTCTGCTGGGATTAAAACAACTCATTTGCATTTCTCACTTTTAAAGTGTTTTTAAGAAACTGGGTCTTGTCTCACCTCCCTCAACTTTGAACAATCACAAGATTATCTTGCCACTCTAATTTTTTCTCCTTTTAAAAACATTAAATAGGAGTTATTCTTCAAATGCCAATTGAGTATCAAACCTATTTATCCTGAGCTTTACTGACACAGCATCTTGCTCAGGATGTGCAAAATGTGAAACTGGGAAAAGTTTGGAATTCTATCAGATTCCCACTTCACAATACAGTTAAGTTATTCTGCAGTGGGAAGAAAACAAAGAGAAATCATTTGGCCTTCAATTCTTTTGGAAATGCTCTTTAGACAGGGAAATAATTTGGGTTCAGTGTAAACAGCTTTGCTCCCCGTCCTCAGCAGAATGGAATTTGGATCAAAACCTCATTGTTCTCATCTGTGAAACACTCCATAGGAAATTTTTTGCCTTTGACAAGACATTATTGCTTTATTTTATATTTTGACCTTCTGAAAATAATAATAGCTACATTTCTTAGACTCTGGTCTTAAATCAAGGATCTTTTAAGATCAAAGTGTGTTTGTACTGAAGAATAAACTCTAAAGCACATGCTGCAGTGCCAGGCTCATCCAAGCACAACCTATTCCTCAGCATTTCTCTCTGTTCCAGTGCAGAACCTCAAGTGCCCCCGAGTGGAATGCAGTACACTCACGTTCCAGAGAAAATATTTTATTCATTCTGGTGAAAGAAATTAGTGAGTTTGCACTGTAGCATCTTGAAAGGAAGGAAGCTTAAAATTATATATTTGAAGAACATTTTGATATCAGCAATTCTTGCAGATGTTTTATGCAAGCAAAAACATATGGCTTGGGTGTGCTCAGGGAAAGTTCATGATATCTGTAGATACACTACACAAACCATCCCTGGAACCATTCCAGGTGAGGTTGGCCGGGGCTCTGAGCAACCTGCTCTAGCTGCAGATGTCCCTGCTCAGGGCAGGGGGTTGGACTGGATGGCCTTGAAAGGTCCCTTCCCACCCAAAGCAGTCTGTGATTGCATTTTATGAACTAACACACTGGTACCCACATTTCCCAAATAGTTTGTCTCTAAAAGGAAGAGAAAAGGTCCATCCTTACTGAGAAGTATACACTCCACTGACAGTGTCAACACCACAGGAAAAAACTTATGATTTTTTTTTCCTGCATGAATTTTGCTCCCTGCTTACTGCTAAGTATTGTTAATTATGAACCTCCCCCAGAAGTTTCTCTGGCAGCCAAAAAACCCTTTGCCCCTTGGTAAATTCTTCAGCATACAGCAGGCTCCCCACTTGCTGTGGCCTCCTGGCTCCTGCAGCCACCACACCACCACTACAGCTCCATCCCCTGGATAGCACTGGTTGGAATCACAGACACATTTCAGTTGGAAGAGACTTTTGAGGTCATGGAGTCCAACCATTCCCCAGCAGTGCCAGGTCCCCACTGCCCCGTGTCCCTCACACCACATCTCCACGGCTTGGAAACCCCTCCAGGGGTGGGGACTCCACCACTGCCCTGGGCAGCCTGGCACAGCCCTGGGCAACCCCTTCCATGCAGAAATTTTCCCTAATATTCAAAATAAACCAACCCTGTTTAACTTTCACACACTGGAGTTCTATTACACTGTTCTTCAGTTTAACTCCCATGTACAAAAGTTAAACTAATTCAGACACTTTGAGAACTGCAAAACATTTGCACCTTAGTCTTGCAAACATTTTCTCTTACAGAATCAGTAAGAGCTCAAAATTTTGTGCTGATCTGCCTCTCTTCAGAAAGAGACATAAAAGCACCTCTAACAGCAGTGTGGCATCTGTGCTCCTTTTATTGAAAGGATTTCTGTTTTGTGCAACTTCCATAACACAGAACATGCTACAGTCACATGTTAAAACCTCAACTGCAGCCACCTTTCTGCACCATAAAGGAACCTGTGCAAGATGCACCAAGAGGTCACAGTTGTTAAAAAAAAAAAAAAAAAAATCGAATAAGAGATTCACTTTTGCTCCCCCAATGGCCTTGCAGTTAGTGAACACTTCATGTATCGTGGTTCTTATTTAATAGGTAGTTTTGGTAAAAAATAGCCCAAGCTCTGGGATTTAATTACTCCAAGTGGGTCACATTCAGTGCACAATTAATCAACAAGCATTTAAACCATGTCTGCAACATATCACTTTACTTTTTCCGTAAAAATAAAAAGCAAAGTGTACCTCTAAATGGTTGTTGCTGCCCATTATGCTGTAAGCCAAGCTCTCTATTAAACTCTCTAATCACTAGAGAATTTGATGTAGGTAAAAAAAAGCTGGTGTCCTGTGGAGTCAAGGGCCAAAGCTTTTTTCAAGATCATTAACAAATAAAAACCCCTTGAGGTGTTTAGAACAGGGCCCTTACTATAATTATTTATTGGAATGTAAAAGTATTAGGAAAAAGATAAAGCTGTATCAGATGAAACCTAGAGCTCAGCAATGACAAAAACACTCCTCCTGCACTCACAATGTGGCAATGGAGACCTCCCACAGTTGATCAAATGTCATAGTGATGATTAAGAGAGCTCAGAATCAGGCAGGAAGCCTGAGCTACAACTCAACAAAAAGAATAAAGGAGATGGGAAGTTCCAGGAATGTTGGGATTGCTTTGTCTTTCCTGGGCAGTCATTAAACTACCAGCTGCCAAGTGCAAGGGCAAGCAGATACCAGTATAAAATAGCCACATACAACTTAAAGAAGAAAACAATCCCACTAAGGACCCAGTTTATGAAAAGCAATGCTAATATTCAAGACCAAAGCAAGCTTTTAAGGAACAGTCATCTAGACCAGCTACCTGACGACGACAGCCAACGACGTATCTTGGTCCATTTGTGGCCTTCACAATGACTGGAGAGAGAAGATTAAGGAAAAATATCAATTTATTTGATTCACTGCTCTAAATCACACTTCAGAAGTATCCAGCATATTTTTCTGCCAATACTCAGATCACCAATACTCTCAATTCTTTATGCCCTCATACCTTGAGCCAAATTTTGACAAGAAAAGCTTATTTTCAAGATCTCAAAGAACACCACAGTGCAGTGTACTTACACTTCTCTTCTGTTAGCTGTTTAAGAACCTCGCCAACAATCTGCAAAAGAACAAGCTCATTATTAGCCCACAGATAAATCACCATCACAAACCAGCATTTAACATGAGTTTCAGGACATGGAAGATGACTGTCACCTTAGAAATTCTTCCCTTGCATCACAGTTTGCCAGGGCTTTTATTTCTTTAACACATCTCAGTCAGCCAGGACAAACAGATACATTTGGTGTGCCTGCTCTTGATAGAAAGGCCCCTGTTTCTGTCAGCCAGGCTGTTCACAGTTACTCTTTCTCCACAACAAAAAGGGACTTGCATATTGCTTCCAGGCAACTTCACTGACAAGCACCTCTCATTTTTCATACGTACCTGCCCGACACTCTGCAAGGCCTTGAGATCATTTTCTGATTTTTCATATTGCTTGGTGAGCTCTTTCAGCTGTTCCCTTACTAGAAAGGAAAACAAACACAGGATTTTTATAACGTTCAACCCAACAGGAACTTGGGGCCTGGCCCTTTACCCGGCGGTGGGAGACCTCTACACCCCGTAAGTCACCCTCCTGCAAGCCCCTGCTCCAGGGCCTGCATATCCTCAGCAAAGCAGTATCTCCTATTAGTGAAAATACTCTGTTGAAGGCAACTAAAAATGCAAACCGGAATATAAAAAGCTCAGATTCAAAGATATTAGTGCCCTTGTACGGCACTGACATTTTTATCAGGGGACACGCCAGCACGAGAACAACAAAAGTTGTTTGAAATAGGCAAATAAAAAGCCGGCAGAAAAACTTTCCTGGGGCCCAGCCTGAGGACAGAAGAAAAATTCTGGCCCAGCTCCATTTGGCGGCGGCAGGACCCGACCCTCCCGCCCGCTCCACCT
>NW_008604040.1:0-2918 GCF_000691845.1 Merops nubicus | reverse complement strand
TGGGGGCGGCGAAGGGTTGTCCCCGGGAAAGCGCTTCTGGGTTTTACTTCCCAGGCAGGGGAGGGCGGCACGGTGCAGCCGGGAAGGCCTCTGGCAGGACCCGGGGGCGGCTCTGGCCTTCAGCGGCACTCTGCTCCGGAGGGGACGAAGATGAGGTGTAGTCATCTTAAGATGCACAGGACAGGCTGGAGAACTGGGGAGGGTCTGTGGCCACCAGTGGCTCATCCAAGGAAAGGAACCAGGCTGCTGGCCCTCGTGCTGGCAGGCAAGTAGTGGGAGAAACCCTCGCTGGAGGTTCCACAGCACAAGTACCAATATTTTAATTAATTGAGCCATGGCTGGCCACAGCTTTCTTGGCACTGTAGAGTGATTGTGTGTCAGCCCCACACTGCCATCACCATAGGGATTCCCAGCATCTCTAAGCCTTGACAGAGTCTCCACAGAGTCCCACTGGGCAGGCAGCCTCAGCAGCTCCCAGCTCCCAGTGCAGGGCAGCTGCAGCAGGAAGCACTGCAGAGCAGGAGCTGCAGCTCCAACCAGGATCCAATGCAGAGGGACAAGGGCTGGGCACCAGCCCAGCCCACAGCTGGGTACCCAGGCTCCCTGCCTTCAGGCAGTGGAAAGTGACTGTGCCCAGGCTGAAGCAGATTGGACCAGAACTCAGCAAAGTCTGCTCAGATCTGCAAGCAGCCTGGCCAGCCTCACAAGAAGCAAGCATCTCACAAGCAAGTGGGTAGTGAAGAGAGAAGGGAGCGAGGGGGAGGGATGGCCACAATAGGGAGGAAGAAGGAATGGAAAAAGATGTTGGGAAGAAGATGACAGCAGAGCACATCTGTGATCCTGAGCGTGGCAGAGAGGTCACAGAAGACCAGCTAGCACTGGAGTTTGGATAGAACTGCTGGACAGAGGCAAGTTCTGCTTATGGGCTCCTCCTTGGCCAGGAAACTCAACTGAGAAACAGAACTGGAGCCCATGCAGAGAGCAAGCCCAACCCCTAGCCCTGGTAGTTAAAGCCTGGCCACCCCAACAGTCTCTGCTTTGCTTTAAGTCAGTGCGTTGTTTTAGAGAATCCCATTCCTGCCCAAAATCAATCAGCACCTTCCTGCCCTGACTCCCAAACAGCAATAAATCCCTTGAACAACTAGGAAGAAACAACACACGCCCTCTGCCCCTTGACCATGGCCCTCCCAATCCCGCCCTCCCCAATGGCTCTCTGACCGCACCACCCCGCGGCAAGACCACACTGGAAGGATTTTCACCATCACACTGAGCCTCTTGCCTCTCACCCTGCCAGCAGTACCCCACTTTGCCCCCGAGCAGGGGGGCGGACGGGGTACGTCATGGGCGGGTGCCGTCTCCAGCGCGGCCACGCAGCGACTTCCCTCCATTGTGTCTCCCCTCCCTGGGCAGCCTGTCCAATCTGCGGTCTCCCACCATCTCCCTCCCACTGGCCCCCACCGGCTGTTCCTCCTCTTTGGAGCGCTTCACTTCCGCCGCCCTGCTCCAGGCCCTCCAGCACTGCCGTCTCTGTGCCGCTCAGTCCTCCCCATCAGCTCTGGGCCTTTGGGCGAGTCTGCCGAGGCGTCCCTCCCACTAACCCTCTGCCCTCCCCCCAGTCTGAGCTGGTGAGACAGCTGGGATCTGTCCCAGGAATGAGGCTCGCTATGGTGGACATCTAGAAATTTCCACCGCCATGCCACATCAGCCTGCAGCCAAGCCTCTCGGCATCCCCCGGCTGGGTGCTGCTCCAGCTCCGTGCAGGGAGCAGGGCTGGGGATCTCACACGGGTGTCACCAGGTGGAAGCGGGATGAGCACAATGCTCACCTCACACCTGTGGCAATGCTGGATATTGTTGGTGCTTGATAATGCTGGTACTGCCCAGCAGCGCTTCTTGCAATGCGGCCATGAGGTCCCCATGTGCCCCTTTTCTTTACTTAACTGTCTGTCCTTCAGAGACCGTAGCTGCGGACGCGGGCAGCATGTCCCACACGAAGGTTCTGGTCTCATCCAGAGCCTCCGGGTGTTGATGGAGGTGCAGTGGACCAGCTGCCATGTAGTTGGAGGAGATCTGCTAATTGGGGAGCTTCTCTCATGCACCCTGATTTTGGAAGAGCTTGTGCTGTGGTTATGATTCCTCTGGCTAGCACACCAAGGCATGAACTCACATGGGTCCCCTATTTTTGCAGACAACAGTCTGGCAGAACATGGAGGAAAATGCGACTCTTTCCTATGGCAGATACAAATCTCCCCAGCATGACTGCTGCTGTGAGGAGAAAGCATTACCTATCTTTGTTCTTGGCTATCCTGTTTCTACCCACGAGACCACAGGGCCTTAACCACTCATCTCCGAACGCCAAGAGTGGGGCCTGGGCTTCCTCTCCCGCGACACCTTGCTCCCATCCAGCGAACAATCGGCTGGGCGTGCCACATCCTCTCCCAGCGCCGGCCCCGCGAAGCCTGCTGGCCTCGGGGTGGCTCGGGGTGCTGTGCTGAGCCAGGGCTGGGAGCCGGGCCTGCTCCTGGCCCGCTCTGTCCCCGTGGTGCTGCAGTGGAAAGAATGTCTCTGGATCTTTTCAAACAGCAAACACCAAGGGTGCACGTTCAGCTCGCACGGTGGAAATGTGCAGTGTAAACCCAGGTTTAGCAACATGAGCACACGTTACCTGCTGGTTCTGCGATGGCAGGTGACAAAACCTGGTCCTCTGCTCGCGGCGGAGGGACGGTCACACGACGCGCAGAGGACACAGTGGGCATCGCTGAGTGAACACAGAGGCATACCGAGCCCCGGGCTGCCTCCATCCTGGGGGCCCCGGAAGGGTCCGCTGGAAACATCTGTGGGAGCACCAGAATCACGGCCAGGGAGTTGTGCGGGACGGTGCGGAAGAGCTTCCAGAGCCGCTGGTCTCCGCTGGCGCCC
>NW_008604039.1:0-763 GCF_000691845.1 Merops nubicus | reverse complement strand
TGGGTCCTAGAGCTCCCTCGCCGCCCGACGGCTGCACTTCTGCCAGCTCCCTGGTGTGATTAGAGCCCCCAGACCCGGACGTCCCATCTTTTACTATGGTCAAGGCCTTACCAAACCCTCCCTCGAAAGGCTCCTGGAATTCTGCAACTACCTCGCCACAAGGTGGGCCCCCGGGTGAACTCACCCCTCCACCTAGGCCACTTCAGGAGCTGCCGGTCAGCTCTGCTGCTATAGCAACCCCTCCGCTGACAGTTACTTTGAAATACTATTTGGACACAGCATCGGGACGAGGTTTCCCCCATATCTGCCTGTGTACCCAGTTGTCTACAAGCACGACACCGGGGTATACTATATAAAAAACTTTCTGATAACAATAAAAGTCTTCATTTATAACTCTCATAGAGTTGCTGAAGTCCGTCTTCATTTATATCTCCTATGGGATTACCTGCTTTACTATAACTACATGAAAAGACAGTGATTTAAAACTAATGTCGAAATGACTTAAAGTACGAACCCCTTCTCTGGACTCAACACAAAATCCAGCAGCCCAGAATCCTCTGTGTGCAAAAGCTGCAAGGTCTTAGAGGACATGGGTTCTCTGCAGCCAGAACTGTATTCTCCAATGATAATCCCCCAAAACTGGAACATTATAACATTAAAGTGATGGACTTAAATGACCGTATTTTTTGTCCTTTTGTTTGTTTGTTTTATAATACCCTAAAATCTACAGGACACGCCACGATTTGCTTCTTCACTACCATCA
>NW_008604038.1:242-6546 GCF_000691845.1 Merops nubicus | reverse complement strand
GCAGCCCTGACCCCAAACCATGGCAACTGCCATGGTTAAAACATGATAAAGGAAAATCAAATGCCAAACACTAGCATAACTATGATAAAAGTGAACATTTGTTTAGCCACAGCTCTCTGAAAAACTCCTCCAGGAAGCCCACAGGCAACTGCACATGTAGACCACTTGTCATTTATGAACAACAACACAATCCAAGAGAATGTACATGTAACGCCCAGAACGAATGAATCTTTGATACACGGTTTACATACAAGGGGGTCCAAATTCCTTTTTTGCAGCTTGAACTGGAGATATATCTGAAATACTACCATTCTGTTGAGAGGAGGAAGACTGCTCAGGAAGCTGAGTAGGTCGCGGGCGTAGAGAACCAACCACTGCAAAGGAAAAGAGCAAATCTCTCATCTAAATATGGAAGAGTAACATTTCTACCCAATTCTAAAACGCTTTGTTATTATAAGATAAGATCAGGCCCCTTTCCAGACACAACAGTTTACTGGGGGTGAGGAGAAGCCATGCATGTTATGTCTATTAATAAAGACATTTGATAGGCAGGCTTTTATATCCTAGTGTTCTATATCAGTACAACATAATTATTAAGCACCAATGCTGCACATGCATACTTTTAGAAACTCTATATAGAATTAGTACAACTTAATTATGAACATAGAATGAAATGCACTTGGAGATAAGCAGTGCTGAAGTTTAAAGTGCTAAATCTTACTTGTATTGTGCTTATACCCTAAAAAACAAATAAGAAAAGAAGCCCTGCCGTTTCACATTCCCTAGACATCACAGAATAGTCCCACCTCACATCAGCCTATGATCTCTGGAGGAGCAAAGGGATAGACATGAAAGGCAGCACAGTGCCACTCAACCTACGAGCGGAAAAAACAAACCTTTTTGACACTATACGGGAAGAGATAATGATACAACCAATACATCTAAACTTTTGCATTGATTCTGTACGTGCTAAGGATGCCAGTTTCTGAAGATGCAGTGATGTCTGTTCCCAGTGAATGTAGCAGGAGTGGTGAGCATGCAAGCCTCCTTGGTAGAGGTAAATGCTTTAAATTGTTTCCAAAGAGTTGCTTCAAGCAGCTCTGCTTCAGCTGGGCCATTTCCTGCACATGCTCCTAACCATGTCTGCCAGAAGAGTTCAGAAGTGAACAGCTTTGATTAGCAGCAAGAGATGACAGTCCAAGCAAAAGCCATCTTGCTGTGTAACATGGAGGTAACTATGGAAATAGGTATCAAATGGGACTGACAAGACAAATGCTCAGATCATCCCAAATATTACAGGAGATCTAGTTTATAGCACAAACTGACTCCATGAAATAAGACAGTGTGCACAAAAAAGCTTATTTACAAGGCCAGCAAAAAACCCACGTGTTTAAGCTCACTGTGAATAGTAAGCTGCATAGGACCTATTAAAATACACGCTACAGTTATTCCATACCAAACAGATCACTGACTACAAACGACAACACATAGGGATGGAAGGAGAGCACATCAATAAGACATCTCAAATTCAAACCATGTTAGTCTGGATAAAATTAACCCCTCCTCATGAGACTTTTTATTGGATGAACACTCCCAGAGGCAAACAACAAACTCAGAGTGAAGTGGTACCAATCACCCACCAAAATAATCTGAACACTTGCAAAGATACACAAGCCCACTTGTTTTTCAAGTTTGAACAGATGGACTGGAATCTAGTCTGAATTAATGACAGTGGATTAATGTTTGGAAGGAGAATCACTACCATCATCAGTACGAGTTAGTTAAGTTTAGTGCAAGAGAAAACATGAGAACAATAAGCAGCAACTATTGTTTCATATGTTAAGAGATGCATTACATCTATATTCATCCAATACACACTTTTCACCTATCCTCCTGCAGTATTTCAGCATTTTTTGGTAGATTTTTAGTATTAACTGTAGAGCAAGAAATAACCTACAGGGCTTCAGCAGTCTTTGAATGAATGTATGTTTACACACAAACTGCTAAAAAATTGAAAGTATAAGTATTTTAAGTGCACTACTTGGTGTATATTGAAACAGTCAATTAAGCTCAAAGCAACTGAGGACGCTTTAGCTTTGAAAAGTCCGCACATGATTTAATGCAGCATAATGAATTAAATTCAAATTTAAATTTAAATTCAAATTTTAGGACCTTTGGTTCATTCAGCTTAACTTTCCTGAAGCTATATTGCTTTAACTTGAACATAAATACTATTTGTACTATATAAATTCCTAAACAGTCAAAGGAATAATTCCAGGAATGACGCACCATGTCTTTTACATATCACACGCATACATACCAAATAACAAATGCCGAACTATCAAGGAATGTTAGATGAGCAGAAGGTTAAAATGTTCCCATACTTTTTAATTCCTTAAAATGGAAAGAGATAACATTTACCTCTGTTATCTCTGGCAGGGTTGTCATTCTTTAGAGATATCATAGTTCTTCGAGTCTATAAAGAAAGAAAACTCTTTAACTTCAGCACAGTATTATTGAAAACACAAACTGCAGCCCCACCTCAGCTTCCTTGCAGTGAATGAAAATCACAGGACATCAGAAACACAGAGAGTGATTGCTGCAAATCCTTCCCTGATGAGACCAGGGTAAAGACTATGTGAACTGTAAGTACTGTTTCAAAACAACCTCCAAAACCTTTTCTCTATTTTCCCTTGAGATACATTTAGTTAAACACATACACACACTAGTTCCCAATTTTCTTTCTGCAAAACCTGCTTAAAAAGATTTTAACAACCCCTATTCACTATAGGGAAAAGAAAGCAAAACAGCTACCAAATAGCTCCATAGACATAAAAGTTAAAGTTATAAATTAAAACATAACAACACACATAGGACTACTGCAAGTTTAACATGAATGTGTTGCACAGATATCACCAACCTTCACAATTTTGTTTATTTTGACTGATGGTGCAGGTGGCTGCAGTGTCTCTGGATTAGGTTCAATATCATCATCAAGTGCAAGATCTGGGTTAAGTGAAAATATGCTCTCCAAGTCAATCTGTGTAAAAGAATATAAAATGCACTGATTAGTCTTAAAACAATATTGACCCTCCCCACTTCTCCTATTATGTTTGAGAATAAACAGCAAATATATTTAGTGGTTTTACCCCACAATTTCTTCATTCCAAAAACAGAATTATCTTGTTTTATGTTCAGTAAAAACAGCATAAACTTTGGTCTTTATATTAGTTGAAAACACGCTCTCCAGAAAAGAGATTAATTAGAAATGACCAATAGATAATAATAATTTTGTAAAATGATTAAATTGATACAGAAGTAGCCAGTATTACTGTGGTTATTTTACTGTTACAGCAAAACATGAAAGACATGCGGTAACATAAAAAGAAGGAGATCAATTATTTTAAATTTGAAATTTCCCAGACAGTGCAAGAGAAGCAGATTAATGACAACGATCCACAATATAAAAACACAGTTACAATCATGTTAATTTTTTTTTTCCTTTTAAACGTCCATCATTCAGAATTCTGTAAAATGTAAGGGGGCAGGGGCAGGGTCTTAGAGATAGCTGGCTTCAATTCTATTGAAACTTGGTTTCCTAAAAATCTTAAACGGCTTAGGCCTCTACAGCCTGTCATTCCCCCTAGCTAGACCTTTCAAAGGCCTCACTCTGTATGTATTCCATGTGTCCAGATGGATGAGCTCAGATGATGAGATCATCAGGATTTTATCACAACATTTTTTTCTTTTTCCTGTGTTGTCACAAAACCGTTGAAGTGTAACTACTTGTGAGATACTTCTCCAAATCTCAGCTGAAACCGGCTAACATGGTCCAAAATTTAAAGAAGGCATTAACAAACCATTACACACAAAGACACAGTTTCTCAAGGAAAGCAGGGCCAGAAAAATCATTGCCAAGAATAAATAAGTAAGCAAACAAACTAGCAGTTCAATTCTTCGGTAACACAGACATGAAAAGATTTCTAATCTAGCTCTCCCACTAGTTTCCTGTCTGAACTGGAAGTCATCCTCCCTCTCAAAAAATTTATTTTTCTGCTTGTGAAAAGAGGATAACAAGGTCACCCTTTGTAATCTGGTTCAAAATCAACAGATGAAAAGAACTACTTAAAATCTATGACACAGAGTTCAGGAAGTCAAATTTAAGACAACTCAAACCTGCATTTGCCAATAGCTTCCATGCAAACCAGATTGTAATGAAAGAATCATCAAGTAAATTACAATTTATATCGTCTTTTTGATTCCAGTGCAAATTTCAAAGTCATATCCATACAGATTACACATTTTTTAAAAGAGAACAGTTCTAAAATAACTAAGTTTACCTCTTTGCCTTTAGTATCTCCATTTTCAATCCATTCAACAGTCACACTTTCATTATCCTCATTGAGGGATGTTACCATAGCTTGGTGAATTCGGCCTAAAACGCAAACACAGAAGATCATTTATTAACTCATGGAAAAACTTTCCAGAAATTATTTCCATCCCTGCACTGAGACATGGAGAGAGAGGCAGGAAGAAGAGGATTAAAAACAAAAAAAATGAGGTGAAAAATGGAAGATGATTCCTGGCCACAGACTGTGAAGTGGTGGAGACCTAAGCCACCAGTGGGAGCTGAAACACGAAAGTCATTGTACAAGTGAAAAGTTCAATGAACAGAAAACTGAGTGGCAAGTAAACAAAATGCCACGTGAAAAGCATACCACTTAAACTCTTATTTTCTTGAGGGAAGAAAACTAACACCACGAATCTCCTACAGATGGTAAAAATCTCCTGAGGTGACCTCAGGAGGCTTGCCTGTCTTACATCTATGCCAATACAACATTTTATGTCCTGATACAGGAGTGAAGCTCTCTGAAATTGTATTCTGATATCCAATCCAATCAGTTGGTAATTCAACTAAAATGCCTGCAACAATAATACAAATCATCATTTGAAATCAAAACAGCTGTTTACACAGACTGCTGAGATGGAGTTAAGGTGTCATTGCTTTGACTTCTTCAGTGAAAGACCCAAAGCCAGCAAACCTCCACGAAGTACAATAAAATCAGTAAACTTTCAGTAAGAATAAGGATTTTTCTTCCTGAATATGTAGTGCACTTAAATTTTTTAATGTCCTATTTCCTATGAACAGAAGTAGGGAGCAATTGGAAGGGCCAAGCAGCTATGCACTGACACAAAAGGATCAAGACCCAGGTGTCACATTGATTTCACAACTGTCCTTTGCCCTAAGAGTACCAAGAATTGGAGCTTCTAAAGAACGCAAGTTCTGTGGAACTGCTCTTCTAACAAACCCTAGCACAAAGAGGCAATCCCTGCCAGCACCCCCTCAACAAGCCACCCCCCCAGTACCCAAAGGCCACACGCAGCTCCCAAAGCATAAATGATGGTCCTGGAGCAGTCCATGCACACGCTGCAGCTGCAGGGCTGGGCACCTGCTGGGGGCAAAACTCAGCACAGCCCTGGCACACCTGCTCTGGCCTGGGTCTCCACTACCTTACACCTTCCTTCCCTAAACTTCCCAGCCCACAAAATACACTCCAGTTTTCTCCTTCGCAAACTTCTGTTTTACACATTTCAGTCATAATTTGACAGATTTCCAAGGTTAATGTTCCTATACAATCTATCCCAAATGATCTCACCTAATGGCACAAGTAACATATGTATACTGTTAATATTTCTATTATTGCAAAGGCTGCCCAAACATTCACACCTCGTTAAAATTAAGCAAGAAGAGAGACTACAAGGACGCACCATGGAGAGTAAGAGCAAATTTGTGTTCTGTAATATAATGTGCAGAGGCAGAGGCTAACTGAAATCCAGGCGAAGCGTAGCACTCCGGGGCACTCACAGAGCAGCCAGCCCCCCCGGGCAGCGTGGCTTCCACATCTGTCGGGTTCACCCCTCTGGCAACACACATCACACTTGCATTTAGAGCCTCCCTGCTTGTCCTTGCCCAAAGCATAAGATTCACTCCATCACTGAAGACGGTTACGTAGTTTTTCACTTAAAAGGCCTCCCCCTTTGCTTCACTTGTTTCCTTTTCTCTAGCATTCACCCTGCCTGTGCTGTGCTGGGGGCTGGGCTGAAGCAGACTCACTGAGCACAACGCACTCACACCTTATTTCCTTGGGCAAGCCTTTTCGTGGAAGTTTTCTTTGTGCAAGGTCTTCAGCACACCTCTCCATTATTTTTTCTGCATCAAACATCCCTTAAGGACTTAATTTCGTGCAAGAACACCCTGTTGTAGAGCTGTTTCTATTAGCTACCTGGCCCATCAGCAAAGCTG
>NW_008604038.1:0-200 GCF_000691845.1 Merops nubicus | reverse complement strand
CCCCTCCCTGCCATTGCTAAAGGCAGCGTGCTGGGACGCCAGGACACTAAAGCTGTGAGGACTGTGAGACTCCTCAAGCCTACATTGATATAATCTGCGGCTGCTGTTCTAAGGCTTACCATAGCTGTCAATCCACAGTGAAGAGAAAAACAAGATAAGAAAATGTTAAGTTTATGTACTGGTTTAGGGGGGGTGCTGGC
>NW_008604037.1:0-427 GCF_000691845.1 Merops nubicus | reverse complement strand
GTCAGGTGCTGACCCTTCTTATATTTGCAAATACTATTGAAAATTAATGTGTGGGATTCAGGAAAAAGTCCTAAATTGCGTGTCTTCTCTGATACACAATTCCTTGTTAATTGTTTTAAAAATTAACTCGAGGCAACCGATAAGCAAAAAACTCCAAAGACTGGAGACTTACTTATTATTGCATATTCAGAAAAGTAATTTAATGTAGATGATAAACATCAAAAACACTGGAAAAGGAAATGGGACGTTTTCATTGTAAAATAATATGCTACATGCATATGGAAATCTGGTTGATTCAGAGTTAGCTGAATGTGCAACACCTGTAGGGAGCAGTCCTGAAAAGACTTGAGAATGTGCTTGAATTTAAGCATGCAAATAGGAATTGTTTGCATGCTTCCAGCTGTTTCCTATAATCTTAACGTAACCA